>NW_020523327.1:0-80145 GCF_003368295.1 Carassius auratus | reverse complement strand
AAAAGCCTAAGGAAAAAAAAAATTATAAATATATAGGACCAGGCCTGGGACATTATTTTATGTTTGTTTTTTATTTTGTGCGCACCAGTCGTCCGTGAGGGGCTGGTGCGCTGTTTTGTGTTTATTTTTGGAATTATTAAAATGTTTTGATTGTCCGCCGGTTCCCGCCTCCTTCTTCCCGATGATATTGAGTTTTAATATTATATATTATATATATATATATATACATATATATATATATATATATATATATATATATTATATATATATATATATATATATATATATATATATATATATATATGCTATACACACACACACACACACACACACTTATTGCTTAAAATAAAACTTCAACACAACAAAACAAAACCTAGACAAGAAAAACCTAAACAAGGTACAAGATACAAAATAAATAAAATTAAATATGCTATGATGCTTATGTGTGGAATGTGAATTTAAGTAATGCACAAAGAAACACCTATATGATACTGTACGTGTCAGTTGACCTCTCCTCCCAACAGACAGCAGCAGACATTATAACTGCCACCCGCCACAGGCCACCAGAAACTCATTGTGATCTAATCTGCTTTTCAGTTATAACTTCATTTCCATTTCTCTACTTCAGGAAGTATGACTGAACTCGCGCTCTCCTCTCTGCCCGCAAATCAAAACGGCATCGTTAATAAACCTATTGATTCCACATATTAATGTATTCATCACCGAATACAGTGAGGGAGAGAGAACAGCTGGCTCTCTTTATGGAAATCTCTAAAGATTTCATTAGCTTTTGGGGAGGTTTCTATTACGGACCGCGGCCCTCTCTCCCTTCTGTTTCTTCTCCAGTCTGTTCATCATCTGCATTATCGATTCGGAGAGGCGGACATTTTAATTTCACAAGTGAGCCACGCTCAAGCCGACCTCCGTCACAGCGCAGCGCGCAGCTGAGAAGCCCTAAACACAGTGTGTGTGACATAGAGGAGAGGACGAGAGACACAGAAAGAGAGAAAGAGGTGGAATTCAGAATTAAATCAGGAGGGAGTTTGCCCTTTTGAACAGCTCATTGTGAAAGAGAGAGTTATGGCACGGAGAGGTGAAGCATGGACAGGAATTTCTTTGTCTGAGGGGGGTCACAGACGCAGGGTTACTATAGTTTGTCAAGGGATTAAAAGAAAAGTTCATCTAAAAATGAAAAATTCATTTACTCACTCCCCATTCTTGCAAACCCATATGACTTTCATCTAAAAATACCATAAAGCTGGAATACAGGAAGTTGGGTTGTACTCAAAGTCTTCTGAAGTCTCTTAAATTCAGCAAAGCTGCATTTATTTGATCTATTCTAATACATTAAAAATTTAATTTTTTTCCTGTAATGGGAAAACTGAAGTTTCAGTCTCCAGTGTCACATGATCCTCCAGAAATCATTCTAAAATGCTGATTGCTGCTTAAAAAACATTTCTTATTCTTACTATCAATGTTAAAAGCAGTTTTTTTCAGGTTTCTTTGATAACGTACAAAAGAATAGCATCTATTTGAAATAGAAATCGTTTTTAACATTATAGTTATACAATAATGCAATTTAGTGATATTAGATATTTAACTTAAAATATTACATAAAAAACACAAAAGATTATTAGTATAACTTTTAGCATGATTTATTTTTGTAAATGTCTTATTTAAAGTTTGCGCAACAGAATTTATAATAAGATATGCAAAACTTTAAAACCATTGTCATTTATACCACAACTGGGGCATAATTTGACCATACACCAGCATAAGATGAGATTTCAGAGCTACACTAAAACAAATGATAAGATTTTCATTAAGGTTAATTTATTACAGCTACATTTTAAAATAAATGTTGAAAGTTAGTTAACTAAATTTATTTAAACGTAGCTAAAATAAATTGATTGCAACCACGTACCTTAATTTTTTTTTTTTTTTTTCAATGAATATATTTTTCAGTGTATGGCTACAATGCTAATGACACAAATTTTGGTTTGTTCCCACACAAAGCTATCAAATGTCTTTAGAAGACCTGAAAAAGGACACACATTGTACCTGTATGCTTTTGGAAAAGAGCAGCATCACCATTCCACAAACATCATAATGTCACTCGGGTTTGAACCACATGAGTGTGAGTAAATGATGTATCAAATTTTCATGTTGCGATTAACTGCTAATGCTTTTATCACAGTATACAGTCTTATCATGATATTGAAATTTAGTTTAAAAAAGTGTTGTCATAATACAGTATATCAGGTTTAATAACTTTTTTCTTATAACAAAAATAGCTGAACATTTAAATAATACAGTTGATTTGAACAATGTGTTATTAAATATTGGAATTACCTTAGATTAATTAATGTTTAGAATCATTTTTTATTGGAAGTTTATGTTAAATAATGAGTTGACTAATGTAAATTAATGAAGCCTTAATGTAAAGTGTGACCGAGCAATAAAGAATCAAAACATTTCCAAACAATATTCAGGGCATGTTTAGTCCAGATTAAAATGTAAAAAAGTTATTTTAATAAATAGCCTTTTAAGTCTAAATATTTAAGTATCTGGCACTGTGGTGCACACCATAGCGAAAACAAAAATCTGAATGGCTGTTTAAATAATTTAAACATGTTTTGGAAACAGAAAGTAGCAGCTGTTTGTTTACAGGGTTTCCAGGGTAACGGCTGCATTTCTGCTGTTCTGCGCCATCTGCTGTAAGAGAGTATGGTGCGCTTTCTTCCAGAGCGTCTCTCACGCATTCAGCCATGAGCTTCTCTTCTGTGCTTTGTTTACACACGCTCTTATAGCGGTGTTATGCAGTGTGACCATTTGTTTGGATAAGTGTTCTTAAAATGCATTTAAAATTCAGAATAATTTGTAATAAATAATTGTTATCTGTATTTTTAAGTGCCCACGATAACAATATTGTGCGTAATCATTATCGTGATATATCGCATTACCAAATACGGGCACATGTCTAAAATGATGACAGGACTGTCATTTTGGGGTTAACTGTTCCTTTAAGATTGTAAACAGGGATACGCTTGATATTCTGTGCTCAGCTAAAAGGCAATACAATTTGCAAGTCTGTTTTTTATATGATTGAATACGATTTGTTTCACTTGTTTTCAATTATTTTTCGGGGGTTATGTTCTGGTTTGGTGCCAAGCGTGAAAATTTTGACTTTGCTATACGAGACTTGAAAGCGATTAGAGTTTTGGAAGTCATATTGAATAAGCCTGAAGAACGAGAGCAGAGTGTGTGTGTGTGAGAGACAGAACAAGCACAGAAAATAAATAAATATTAAATCACACAAATACAAAGGCTTGCTGTAATAGAGAGATAGAGACGGGGATATCAATACACAAACCTTCTAATGGCATTCAAAATGCTGCCAAAGGACGAATGAAAGATGAGTAAAGTGGGACTGAAATAGAAGCCCAACAGAAAAAAAAAAGTGGGCTGCTATCTGAACTGGCTGTGCCAGATCTCAGATTACTCTGAACTCACGATGCAAACTCAAATCAATACTCTTCCTTTTGTCATTTTAAAAAGGCATCGTCATGCAAAAACCTGGCTCGAATTAAAGTGGAAATGCCCACGCTGATACATGCGTAGATAGAGCTGGGCCAGCAAGGGATTTGGATGCTCGACAGCCACTGCGCAAAGACTACAAATACACAGCTTCATAAAGAGAGATGACCTCAAAACAGTGAACTGCAAACATCAAACAACATCATTTGCACAGAACCAAACACAAAGGAGCAACATCTGTGTGGAGAGGGAGAAATCACAGGAGACGGAAGCTCACCTGAATCCATTTGTCTGGCACGGCCATGGTCAGACGATAATCAAAGCCCAGTCCTCCCTCTTCAATGGACCTGCACAGGCCTGGCATCCCTGATACGTCCTACACAAAATCCATCAGGAATGGAGAGCAGTAAAAAGTGAGTAAATGTGCATTGCCTTTTGGAAAAATGCAGATTAAGCTGTCTTAAAAAACTGGCTTCTATCTGGTCCAAGCTAATCATTACAAATATCTAACCATTCTTTAACTAAGATACATTTAATTGGCAAGCAAAATGGCATCAGATATTTAGGGCCAGATTAAAAAAATTAGCATTACACCACAATTCCATAAAAGCGCAGATGGGAGGAGAAAATTATGTGGGTGATTCATTAACAATTACCAACAATTTAGGTTTTAAATAATGGCACAATTACCAGTTTAAAATACCAATGTCAAACGGTTTGGTATCGTCAGCTGTCAGTAAATCTGGACCTTAGTCTTGTTTTCTTAAAAACAAAACTACATTAGTTTTTGCTTAAAACAAGAAATAAAATATCAGCAAATGACTAATAAAATAATCGTATTTCCCTTTGCATTATTTGTTTGTCTTGCCCCACAGACAATTTTTTTTAAACATAAACTTACTTGATATCTTACATCACTTTGCTTCCCAAGTAAATGTACTGTATCTTGAATATTTGTACTGGAAAACAAGACAAAGATATTGAGGAAGATAATATTTTTTTGCAGTTTAATTAAAGTGAATGAGGATTAAAATCCACAAATGACCCTAAAAGCATCATAAAAGTGTTCCAAACTATTTTTCCAAGTGTCCTGAAGTTTTGTATATCTCATCTCCACAAAGCCTTTTCCTCTGGCAACAAGAGCATTGATTCAGTTGAACTCATGAATCAAATCAGTCCTAGTTGTGACTGAATCATTCAGACTGGTTTTGTGAATTGGATCAACTGATTCACTGAAAACATTTGATGTAAAAAAAACAAATTATATTCACAAATTGGACTACTTTTCTAACAAATGTGCCAAGGATAGCTGTGGTGGATGTCATGATTTTCAGTGGACGCTGACTCAAATTCACACAAAGCTATTAACCAGTTAATATACCTTAGACCAGTTTAGACTACTTTAAACTGGAATTGTCAGCAAAGATAAAGCCAAGGTGCAGAGAACACATAATATATAGAGAGAACATTTTGGATTGAGTCTTCCAGTTCCATTGAGATCTGACTTGTCCAGTCAGTTTCCCACTTTATATGCAACATCAGTGTTAAGAAAATGTAAGGACTGAATATGGCCATCCAGAACACACTTTAACCGATGGAGTCACTTTCTTTTGCGAACCTTTGATGCTCGAAAGCAAAGTATCCATTGGTTGGACGGTAAGAATGTTAATTTCAAAGAGGTTTTGAACAAAAAGATTAATTTCAGATTTGATTTCCCTGCAGTGAGAGGGGTTTGGGACTGAGTAAATGTATGAAACGAATGTTGCCTGGTTTGAGGCAACCCTTGAGATACAGCTTCCGTCCATCTTCAGGGATGCTGTTGTACTCTTCTACTTCCCCGATCATTCTGTACTTTTGATTAATAACATTGGCAGATGGGTGAATTAAAGCAATTTGAAAAATGCCTGCTTGAATTACAACCTGCCTGTGGGTCATACGAGACCAGCGAAGAAGAGAGTGAAACAGATCCATACGGAGCCTGCCCCTGAAAATCTCTCCTGCTCTTTTCTTGAATCTTTTGGCCTTAATCACCCAATTATCACCCTGATCCATTAGCCACGGCATTCAGCTCCGACCTCACAGGAGCTTAGATTTAAATAAACGCACCGGCACAGAGCAGGAGAATTGAAAAGAATTAAATGAAATTTCCACTTGGGAGTGAAAAAAAAAAGGTAATGGGAGCTGTAATTGGTGGGAAAGAGGAAAAATTATACCCCCTGTGAAAAAATAGAAATGCACCCGGTGCAGGTAGACTCTCACCTCTGCTACAGTGATGCATTGTGGGTAGAGCTTGTGGAGAATGTAATTGGCCAGCATTAGATAGACAAGTGCGTCTTCATCCACTTGTATCCCGAAGTACTCGCTGTAGTTCCCCGAAAACGACGTGCCTGGGCAAAACCAGATAATTTGACTGTGCGATTCGGAGGAAATTGTCCAGTGGGATATGGATTAATGGCACCACAAGCTTTTCACAAGTGTAATCATTTTACTGTAATATGTATAGAGCCGCCAAGGTCTCCCATAATTTATGATAATGGTTTAAGAAGGCCTTTCAAATCTATTCATGCAGTTAGTACTTTTCCTCCATGTGCGATGATTCAGAGCTTTATTAATACAACATAAATGACATAGTTGACATGTCTCTTACACACTATTCAGGAATCAGTGCATCAAAGCCTTCACATTTCATCTAATTGAACTGATTCAGAGATGTACAGAGGCTTTTATACAGAGTCGCTCTCTATATAGACCAATACAGACAGTAAAACTTTACATATATGAAGTACACCATTTTCTTCTTGAAGTAAGTAACATAGTACATGGACATAGCGATGCATATTAAATAAATTAAATTAATCCGTAAATCTGTTTCATTTTCAGTAAAAAATTATGTCTTTATATAGGATAAATGTTAGACCTACTTGAGAACCAGAAGCAAAATTGCATTGCATGTTTCCAGAGAGATGGCTGTGTCTGTTATTAATATTTCTAAGCCTATTTTCTCATTTTAAGCATGAATTAAACAATTAAGTGAGTTTAATGGTAGGATTGGAAAGCTTTAATTTCAGTTTTCACAGTAAATCAGCATACAGCACAAATAGTATAGGCCGATTTCTGAACGAATTACTTCTTTTAGTTCTTTTTACCTTGATACTTCGATATTTCAACAGAAAAAGACTAAATACCATAAAGACAATGATTTGTTTTTACAATGAATGATGGCTTGTTTACAGGTGCAGAACAACTAACCGATGCCATGGTGGTGGTACAGCATTGAAGTCACAGCATCAAACCTGAAGCCATCAAAGTGATACTCCTCCATCCACCAGCGCAGGTTGGAGAGGAGGAACCGCACCACCTCCCAGCTGTGGGAAACAGAGAAAGACATTTCCTCCAGAGCTTCCACATAACATCGACCCTTGTCTGATGTAATAAGAATCCAAAAATCAATAAACTACAACACACTCTGGTGCATATAAATACAAAAAAACAAAAAAAGAAAGAAACATGTCAAGCTGTTCACAAAGGACACATTGTACTTGTAATATCTGTTCAATGATTGACTCATCTGCCACGATAATGTTTTTAAATAATCTTCATTTGGGAATTATCTTCAATATTTAATGTAATTTTCGTAAATTGTGTTTAATTTGATTGAGTAATAGCCATTTCATGTAATGATTTAATTTAAGTTGATTTTAAGTTAAATTGATTGACAGTGCTTAAAACACACAATTGAGAAATGAATTCCTTCTCTGATTAAATAGTAGCTGTTACACAGGGTTGGTTGATTCAGCCCAAAAAGACAGATGGAGAGAGAAAGAGGAGCAGCAGGTTGGGCGGCTGGTGGTGGTGTGATTCCCTGAGGAGAACGATGAACAGTGTGTGAACGAGGAGGAGATGAAACTAACTCAAGACTGAAACCATTCTTTCATGAGAAATGGCACTCTGAGAACAGCCTCCTGCTCTCCATCTATGACTCTTACTGCTTTCCTTCGTCCAGAACCGTTTAAATCCTGCATGAAGAGTATTACCCTAATAATGTCCCAGACCAGGGATGCTATGCTTTGGATGCCAAAATACGATAAACCCCTTGAAAGAATTATGCACATTTCATATACTACCAAGACCCAATTATTCTGTGCAAGGAAAGCACTGTATTACATCTCAAAACATACTACGCACAACCTGCAGTGTATTTTTAATGCAGAAGTATAAATCAGCCTTAAGGGTTCTCTGTTCTAAGTATAGATATAGGTATAGATAGGCTACATTCGATTACAGTATGTGACACCACTATGACATTACCAGTTTGTTGTGTGTGCAACTTATACATTAAATACAATGTATAATTTGTGCATTAAATAATCTGTCATAGAGTATGAAATAAATACCCTCCAAACCTGCGTTAGCTCTGTTCCTGCAGGAATGCATTTGCATAGACACAATTAATATTGATATTTCCACAGTATTTGCGATGCAGAAATATACATTTGTTTACATTTTGCAGAAAAGATGGAAGAAGATGTGCATTTGGTTTGTTTTGTTCAGATGTTCGGTAACTTAGTGGTCATGTGAGGAATTTTCACTCTTTTCCGTGTCAGATGTATATACATATACAGTATAGGCTAATACAGTGAGGCAAATCAGAAATTTCATGAGCTGTTACTCCAGTTTTCAGAGTCATGATCCTTCAGAAATCATTCTAATATATTGATTTATTACCAGTGCTCGGAACAGTTTTGATGAGTAATGTTTTTTGGCACCTGTGACATTTTGTTTAGGATTATTTGATGAATAGAAAACTAAAAAGAACATCACTGATAGTAAATCAACATATTGTAATGATTTCTGAAGCATTATGTGACACTGAAGACTGGTGTAAGGGCTGATTCAAATATATAAATATATAAATATTTAATATATAATATATTAAAATAGTATATACAGCATATATTTTATCTATATATCTAAATAAAAATAACCTGTAGATATACAGTATATAATCCAAAGTAAGTATTTTTTTTTTCTCTTACTCAAGTAACTATTCAGACTATTACTTTTACTTTTATTTGAGTACAGTTTTTGGGTACCCACCTCTGCCCCGATATATATATATATAATCCAGAGAATAATTACTTTGTGTTAAGTCATTATTTTCCTGAAAAGTAAAGACTTTGAATCAGTTTTTACTCAAACAATGCTGCTAAACTTTACAAATAATTAAAAAGCAGCAGCAAGTTAAATACTGAAGCACACACACACACACACAGACACACACACACACATAAATGTCCATATATACATATGCAACCCTGAACCACAAAACTTGACTCGCATGGGTATATTTGTGTGTGAGTAAAAATGTTTTTTTCTTTATCAAGAAAGTGGCAAGGTGAAAACTAGTTTATAATAACATTAAATAATTCAAATACAGATTTTGATTTTCAAAGACTTATTATTATAATAACTGATTATTTTCCCCCCGAAAATGCAATATTTTTCATACGGAAACTGTTGAAAATACACAACATCAACATATGACAGCCTATGAGCTTGGTCAATACCAATCTTATTAATAGCTTATGTTTCTTCTCCGCCACAGAAACCACCAAATGTTCATCAATGCCATCAAAATTACTATTTTTTTTAGGGCTGCATGAGAAGATTTTCAAATAGTTGTTTCTTGGCCAAATATTGTCCTATCCTAACAAACCATACATCAATTGAAAGCTTATTAATTCAGCTTTCATATGAATCAATTAACTGAATTAACCTATAAACTGATCCTTAATTCTCAGGGTTTTTTTTTTTCAGACCCATTATTTACTCCTTGCTGACCCCTAGGGTTCCCCAGACCCCAGTTTAAAAACACCCTGCCCTAGAAAACACCCTAACAACTGCATACAAAAAAATAAATAAAAATTAAAACCTACGTTTTTGCACAGAGATATACCACTCAAAATATATAATATAAAAAATATAGAAAATCTAAAATTCAAGTTTTAGTACAGAAACCCACTCAGGGTTGAAGTAAACTGAATGTATCTCCTGATGCACACCGTGATATCCTATTCACTTTTTGGATGAGGCCCCAGCACTGTCTCTCCTCTTTCTCAATCCTTCATTCCTGCAATTAAACTAAGTACCATGTTTTCAACAGTGGGCCTATGAAGACATCCCAAAGTAAATCTAACTTTCTCGCCGTCCCCCGTCTCGTGTGCATTCAAACATGTGATTAGGTAGAACAGCAGGGATTCAATCCTAACAACGTTATGCTTTTAATTCTTTGATTTTAACAGTGTTGTAAAAGCATTCAGACTCACCGCAGGAGCGTTCACTTCATTAAAAGCGATAAGAACCTCTAGTTACTTCACTACTTTTTTAAACACGCTCACCACATTGGTGTCACGTCCACAAATAATATCTACAACCACAGCTATATTTCCAAGCAGGCACTGATGTATTCAGTCCACACTCATAGAGATGTGCTTAAAGTCATAATCGTGTGCTTGCATGCTTGTATGAATACATACGAGAGCGTTCACTGCAGTACATAGCAGCAGGCCTTGGTAAGAGTCACCAGGGGCGGTTAAAAGGAGTTTTGCCTTGGCTTTGTGGAAACCCTGGAGGTGTTTGGTTCAGTCCTGTACGTTTCAGATTAATAACATTTGGACTGACCCAGGAGTGCATAGCTGTGGGGCTAAAGAATTGTAGCCTCTACAGAAGTGATACAATACAGCAAATAAACAATATCATCAATTTAAGATGAGGGAATCTGCAGGGGTCTTATCAAGGACTCTGGCAAAAGTAAAACTTACACACACACACACACACACACACACACACACACACACACACGCACACACACACACACACACACACACACACACACACACACACACACACACACACACATATATATATATATATATATGAACATATTCACACCCACACCTCAAAGCCAAACTCTAAAAACCTGAGGTTCCAACCTGATCTATCTAAACTGCTAAAATTGGAACATCTGCATCCGACCCAATATTATTCTATTCTATTCTATTCTATTCTATTCTATTCTATTCTATTCTATTCTATTCTATTCTTAATAAAAGAAAATATTAATTAAACAATAATAGCAAATATTTATATTACATAAATAGTTAATAAAAGTATTCATTTATATTTTATTATTTATTTTTTATTATTATTTTACATTATATTACATTATTTTATATTATATAAACATTATAATAAATTATAATAAAGATAAAAATATTATAATATAATATTAAACATTATAAAATATTAAAATAAAAATAACTATACAACAACAAATATTTATATTTATATTGCATAAATAGTTAATACAATAGTTATTTCATTACTGTTTTGTATAAAATAGGGACATTTGATGATGACGATGATAATAATAATAATAATAAATACTTTTACGTAATATTTTATACAATATTTAGTATTTTTTCAATATAAATAATGATATAATTATTACATAAAATACGCAATCATTCATAAAACATTAATTAGAATTAAAAAATATATATACTAAAACTAACCATAATAATCACATCAACAAACTATAATATAAACTGTAGACCTCCAATTCACATAAAAACTTACGTGTGCATAAATTCACAAAAATGCACTGAAATCCACAACATCTACTGCTGTGCATCTGCGAATACATGAATGGCCATTATAACAATTCAGTCTCGGCAAATGCACTCTCCATTGCCCTCTCCATCCCCTTTCACATGCACAGTTTTTCAGTGCATGAGATAGTCTTGCCGCACACTGATAAAAAGCCATGCATATTATCCCCATATGAAGCTTTCATAAACAGAGGCAGATTGCATTTGTGCATCTGTGGAATCTAACGGGAAGCTGCTCTGATATGATAAGGTTACAGAACCCACAGGCCTGCCTCCACCCTCACCATAAACAGATTAGGACCATCACCTCGAACTGACAAGAAACGAGAGAGAGAAAAGGTGGGAAGCACAATAAGATTCCCACCGAGGCCAAATAGAGATGAGTGATGAATGGTTGTGATAGTTGAAACCCCCACAATCCTTCAACTTCAGACCATTTTTAAACAAATCAGCTCTTTCAAACCTCAAGCACTCCAGCAAAGTAGGGCATTGCTGATGTGTCATGACATCAAAGCATTTAATATGATTTTCTTATTGAAATCTTTTAATACATGCGTGTATTTGTTCTGTAGGACAGAGGTGAGAGCGCAGGGCAGACGCTGGAGCCCGTGAGGGGTGATCATTCAGGAGAGCGCAGGTAGCGGTCAGACGGGCCACTGACCAGGACCATCAGACAAACATCCAACACCATCTGCTCTGCGCGTTCACAATAGACGTGTAACACACAGTTAAACACTTCAATCTGACAGTCAAACTATGAAAGCAGCCTCATTCTGCTCGTATGAATTTGACACACGAGGCTGTTTTTTTTTTCTTCAACAAAATGCTTCTCACAATGAATCATTTAGTAGAAAACTGGCATGAAAAATGCATCTCTTTAAAGAAGTTTTAACTAAATGTATGAGAACACATCAGTGTTGCCTTAAATATGAACACTTCTGGCTTTTAATGGATGTTGTTTACTTAACCTTTGCCATTATAATTATACAATTTCCATAACTGGACTTGCATTGCTAATAGATGATAACCATAAAGTCATTTCTTTTATAAATCTTAGATTATAATAAAAGCAAATATTGTTGTGTGTGTGTGTGTGTGTGTGTAGTTTTGCATAACAAGAATACATTATATTTCAAAACATTAAAATAAAAATTATTTTAAATTAAAATAACATTTCACAATTTTGCTTTTACTACTAATACTACTACTATGTACTCTACCACTTCTACTACTGTTTCTGCCATATTGTTACAAATGCACACACGAAATGAGAGATCCAATTGCAGTGTTTTAATAGGGTAATCCAAAAATCAAAATCCAGCAGGCAAAAGTTCAATAACAGAAGAGCAGTCCAAGAAACAAGAATCACGAAAGACACTAGGGAACATGAAAAACCAGGGTGACATAAAACAAGGACTCCATGAAACAGATAGAAACAAACCGGGTATATATGGACAGGTGGAAAAGATGAAAGTGGGGACAGCTGAGTGCAATTAACAGGTGTGCAATTAACAGTGATGAATGGGACAAAGGCTTGTGGGAAATGTAGTGCCTGCAGTGGGGTGACTCTAAGGGGAAGTGAGACCACTAGTGGACACCCAGAGAAACACAGACCAGTGTGACACACATTTGATCAATTAAACTATTAATTAGATTGATTTGAATCAATTTGATTTGAATTTGACGTATTACCATTATTATTATTATTAATAATAATGATAATTAATATTAGATTACGTAATGTTACTATTAATATATTGATATGGATTTAAAAAACATTTTGTTTATATCTTGTGTCGTCAATTTCCATTTCCGAATCTATATTTTTATCTTTTTACCATTTCATCCTTGATAAATTTCATGAAAACTTTATAAACTTTTATGATAAAAAGGCTAACGTTCTCATTCAAGCTAACTCTTATAAATAATATATTTCCATATTTTTTCTGTCATTGTGTATATAATCAATTTAGGATTAAAAAAAAAAATGTTGAAGTGTCTGAGTTTGACCTAGCCATATGTTCAACAAAACAACAAAAGCATATTCCTTCAAAAATGTGTAAAATAAATGAATGAATAAAGATTCAGGCATTTCTACAAACCAAACAAACATCCACACACATGGTATCTTAAAGCCACAGAAAGAGTTCTTGTGCTGGTTATGAGTTTAAAATGGAAAAAGGGGGCTGATGGATTAGTATAACAAAAAGTTGTTGAGACTAATATATTGAGGGCCATAATATTTAGCCACAAAAGTTTCTTTCAGCCCTCTGTGCGTTTATTCTTTGAGCGCTACCGTTCTCTGGCTCTTTCAGTTGAGTCCCAAGGTTAAACACTGGCAGGTTTGCTGAACTCTCATCTGCAGATAAGCCATAATTGTGTTCTTTTGTATGGAGGCCAAATGAATAGTGCAACTCAACATGTTTATGGATTCTGATCCTGAAGGTCATGATTAATTAATGTTGTTTTTTGTTTTCAAATGCTCAAAAGTCTTGAACGTACATTTGCTTGCGAGAAAATATCAAGCTGCATATGCGGTTACATCACTTCGGATTTTGAAAGATTTGGATTTTCTGAACGGTAAAGTACAATGGAAACAAACAACTCGCAAGAACTTCAAACGACCAAAAAAGAAGAAAGAAAAAAAAAAAGAGATAAAGAAAACATCAAAACAAGCCTAAGAGCACAATTGTCTTCTTTAAACCCCATGCATCTAACACCTCAAAAATCTATCTGGGAATTTCAAGTTTAATGAAAGAAGTTAAAAGTTGTTAAAATAACTGCTCATTTTCTTAATTTAAGTTTACAGCAGTGCAAGTAATGCTGATGTTCATCTAGTTAAGATTTTATGGATTCAGAAGTTCTTTCCTCCTTTTTAACGTACAGTACATATTTAAATATGACATTGACAGCTGTGATACTAAAGGTATGTAAAATAATTTTTCATACTAAGAAAACATTATCGTAATTATTATTTTTTATAAAACATATATTCATTTAAATTTAACAGTTATTAATATATATCTTTAGACATTAAATGGTTACTCCGTCCCCAAAATGAACATTAATCACTTTACTCCCATGTCGTTCCAAACCCGTAAAAGCTCTGTTCGTCTTCAGAACACAATTTAAGTGTGAGTGTGAGTATTCTGACAACAACTTGTCATATCTTTTCTGGACCTTGACACTGTTATTTACTCAGCAGTCTATGGAATAGTCTCAAGCTTCCAGGTTTTCATCCATATATATCTTAAATTGAGTTCCGAAGACGAAAGGAGCTTTTACGGGTTTGGAACGACATGGGGGTAAGTGATTAATGATAAAATGTTCATTTTGGGGTGGAGTAACCCTTTATTTATGCAAATTATGCAATCATAAACATATTGATGTGACTTAATATTCGAAAGGATTGCACTTTAAATAATCAGAAAAAGTACTGAAATCATAATATATCTGCTACTAACTTGTGTGAAGCTGCTTTTCCAGCAATAAGCTTCATTTTCATCATTTCCATTGCTTCATTAATCTAGTGAAATATTTAGTTAAATACTATGGTTTATTTCTCTGTTTAATAAATCAGTGTATTTTCTTGTTTAACTATCTCTGTTTGGTGTAAATGAACTTTCAGCTTTAATACTGTTCCACTAATTGAGATCCTCATTATTTTTGTGCCAGACTGCTAAATATTAGCCTAACAAACTTCAGTGTAGATAGATGTGCTTTGCAATTACCTTACTGTGCATCTGACTATTTATTTTCTTGACTGTAGTTGAACTACTATGAATAATAAATAGCTTGACTCGCTACAGTTTCAAATTATCTTCCTCAGTTCTGCACAATATCTTGCGTTTTAAGTCTCAGTCCGCACAACAAACACTCACCAAGAAAATCCTTCAACAACAACATACACGAAATGCTTCAATACAATTCCTTGAAAATAAAATGCCTGTCCTCATCTATTAGATCAGCCAAACATGCTGCAGGCCGGCCGAAAGACAGGCGGCTCGGGAAAGACACTGTTTATGCTGTATATGTGCAGTGACTAATGACCAAACTGATTTCAGAGAGAGAGAAACACACACTGGCAACCCGTCTCCTCACTGCCTTTCTGCCAAACACTAAATGCAGGAAAGACTGAAGGCTGAATATGGGCTCATTATGTTTGGGTTCAAAAAACGATTCTTCTGCGCACAAACAGCCCTACTTCTTTACCATCTGTTGCTGTGGGAGACTGGAGGAGTCGCTCTCTTCCAGCAGAGTGAATGGAAGTTGCAAAACAGGCCGCTGATTAAAAACTGGCTACGCTAACGTGGCCAATCAATAGCCAGGAAGAGCAGTCAAGGTCAAAAGTATCCTCATTTACAGACAGAGAACAGAGTAAGACGGTGACAGCGACGGAGAATGTCTAGTGGATTCGGTGTTTGTTGCTGAAGGATTTTTTTTTTTTTTTACATTTTTTTTTTTTTCAAAGAAAATGATTCAATTATTTAAATTAAAATATACAGCTGACAAAATGATGCCAAGAAAAACTAGCAAGATTCAAAATCAAGATCATGGTAAACACAATTATTTTTTGCTAACATAATTTACGACATATATATATATATATAAAACAAAAACAAAACGCACTTTAACGTAAAATATGCCAGACTAAAATATAAACTGCATGTACTTGAATAAAATAAACTAAAACATGAATATTGTGGAATTATTACTACACTTTAAAACAACTAATTTTTATATTTTAAATAATTAAAAAATATGCTGATTTGATGAAACATTTATTATTATCTATAAAAACAATTGTGCAGCTTAATATGTTTGTGGAAACTGATTTTTATTTTAATTTTTTTGGGATTAATCAAAAGTTCAAAATAAAATAATAAATAAAATAAATATTTTTAGACAAAATAATTAATTGTAGCATTTACTATTATTTTAATTTAGATTCCCCCCCCCCCAATTTGCTAATAAATATAGCAAATAACAAAAGTTGTAGCATTTACTATTATTTTAATTTTGATTTGTAAAGTTTGATTTGCAGTTTTTTATTTGATGAATCAAAAGTTCAAAATGCATCCTTGCAAAATTAAAGTATTAATAATAACACAAAATATAATAATAATAATAATAATAATAATAATAATAATAATAATAATAATAGTAATAATAATAACAATTGATTGTATAACAATTTTCATTCGGATTTTTAATTCAGATTTGCTGGGAAATTTCACAAATAATATAAAGTTGAAACAACCCATTATTAATTATTTTAGTTGAATTAGCTGAAAGTGATAACAAATAATAAGTGATAACTTGTGATAACTAATCACAGATATAATTTAATACAGTGTATATACATATAAAAACAAAAAACAAAGACAAATGTTTCTGTTTGCAGATCTGGAAATTGACCATAAGAAAAAGTATTTAAATGAATTCTGCAAATCATTTAACAAAAGTGATAGAGAGTTATATGGCAGTAAACCTCGCACCCATTACATGAGATTACTGACCAGGGCCTGATGGAGACACAATAATTCAGCACTTTTCTATGAGTCACACACAAAAGCCCTGGGTCAGACCTGAAGGCTTAAAATAGCAGCACAACTTTAATTGCAAATTGCAAATGAAGGCCAGGGTGAAAGGTCTAAATACGGCTTTGCCACACTGCTCTGATTTTCTGAAACTCAGCACAAGGGCACACGGGAATACGAGGAGGAGATTTTCTGACTTCTCTACATTTCATCTTCCTGTACATTGATCTCTCACCCCCTGACCTGTTTTTCCCTGTTTATCCATCTATTCTCAAGCTCTTTGTAGATGCTTTGTTCACTCAGATGTAAGGGTGGGCGGTACAAACTTTCATATCATGGCAATGGTGTGCATTACAACATAGTTATTTTCACAGGACATTCCAGGACAAAAGAGGTAAATAATTTAACCATCCACGTGTGATAGCTCTATAGATAATCTACTGGATTTGGTCATTTAAAAATACTGAAAACACTGTAAATCTCATTTGAATATTTTTTTCATTTCTCTGTTCATTAGTAATTTAATGGACACAAACCAAAAGACACCGATGAACTCACAGTTATTTTCATGTTATTGCCAGTACTGTAACAACAAGCGACAGGTGTTAAAATTATATTTTGATTAAACTGATTAAAAATAAATTACTAAAAAAAAATGAATGTAGCCATCACAACACTGTAATGAACAGCATGATTACAGCATCATATTTTCTAAAAATTACATTTAATAGTATTATTGAAATTTTTGGTGTTTTTACAGATAAATTTTATACATTGATTAGATGTTAGAAGGATGTTAAAGGATGGTAAAGGTAATCTAAATGTAAATAGTATAATAGTATAAACAACAACAAAATTGAGATATGTGACAGATTCTAATTTGAAATTTTAAACAACAAACAAAACAAAACAAAACAAAAAACAAAACAGCAGTACTGGTGGATTCAATTGATTTTCTTTCTTTTTTAATGGTTTATGACCATTTATGAGCTTTTTACAACTGCAAACGCCACAATTATTCCAGTTAAGCACCTTTGAATTTAAATCTATTTAATTGAATCAAATTAAGCTGAACCAAAGCCAATCAAATTAATTATAAAGTGCTACACCAGCCAGAGGAAAGCCAACCTGCCTCAGGAATCATAAAAACAAATCCTCACGAGTGTTACTGTGAGCTTTGATATCCCACATGCCGTGTTATGATGACCCGCGGAGCATTAGGCAGCTCTCTAAGAGTAAACCATACAATCCCTTTAATTAGTTGTGGATCTCAGGCCGGGCTGCGAGTCGTCGTTGATTGTTTTGGTGTCAGTGTTGGTTGTGAGGTTTGATTGGACTCAGTGGAGAGGCTCAATTAATCCGACTGTCAGCTCAGATAGCAGCCAATCAGCAACCAGACAACAATGTAACACTTCGACAGGCCACTAACAAAGGAAAAAAAGAAGACAGTTGATAAAAGGAAGGGATTAAAAAGACAAACGCATGCCCACATGGACACATGCTTGAAACTTGTTGGCCATCTTACACCAGGAAATAATGACAGAGTGGAAGAACAAGCTTGACAGAATGTAAAAACAACAACAAAAACAACAAACAATGGGTTATTTTTTTTAATAATAAAATGGCCATTTATAATGTTAGCCAAAGCTAACAATAGTTTAGTTATTCATGACTATTTATCATAATTTCATCACCTTTAATTAATCAGGGGAGCATTTAACAAGCTAGTCACCACTGTTTCCCGAAACAACATTAAAGAGGGGGTGAAATGCTATTTCATACATACTGAGTTTTTTTTACACTGTTAAAGAGTTGGATTCCCATGCTAAACATGGACAAAGTTTAAAAAATTAAGTTGTATGTTTGAAGGAGTATTTTTGTTCCCAAAATACTCCTTCCGGTTTGTCACAAGTTTCGGAAAGTTTTTTTCGAGTATGGCTCTGTGTGACGTTAGATGGAGCGGAATTTCCTTATATGGGTCCTAAGGGCACTTCTGCCGGAAGAGCGCGCTCGCTCCCGTATAGCAGAGCAGAGGAGGAGAGACATTCACTGATCAGAGCGAGAGCGTCGCGAAAAGTCACAAAACAAGTGTGCTTTTGGTTGCCAGGGCAAGACAACCCTGCACAGATTACCAAAAAAAAAAAAAAAAACAGCATTAAGGGACCAGTGGATGGAGTTTATTTTTACAGAGCATCAACGGAGTTGTGCAAGTGTTTTTGTTTGTTCTGCATTTCGAAGATGCTTGTTTTACAAACAAGGCCCAGTTTGACGACGGATTTGCGTATCGTTTATTTCTTAAGGATGATGCAATCCCAACGAAAAAGGGTCACGATCGTGTGTTGGAACCGCAGGCGGTGAGTAAAACTGCTTCAAATATCTCTGCCTCCTTGTTAGTGCATCCCCTCCCATGCTGGAGACCCAGGTTCGAGCCCAGCTCGGAGCGAGTCGTTGATGCTGCTGCTCTCGTTCAGTTTCAGCCTCGGGATCTTATTCTGGATCATAAATAAATGGCTGAATCTGACTGTAAGCCATGGTTTGTTTTGGATGATGGTTTTTCCCTCACGGTAATGTCACAGCTTCCAAACGCTCTCAACGCAAAAGCCTACTGGCGCTCGTGATTATTTAGCTCCGCCCACACGTCACACCTCCAGCCGCTCGTGTTTTTACGCGAAAAATTGGTACAGACTATTTTTCTCTTATGAATATAATAAAACTAAAGACTTTTTGGAGTTATGAAGGATGCAGTACTACTTTATAGGTACTCAAGATTAACAGGATATTGAGTGAAAACAAGCGTTTCACCCCCCCTTTAACATGGTCGCACCTTCGACGTTTGAAACTTGTTGGTTAAAAAAATATAGGACTGTTAATGGCATCAAACATTAGTGGTGGCGTTATGTTTTATGTTTTCTTTTGCAAATTAATTGATTTGATAAATTTACACACACAAGAGAACGTCACGTGGGAAGTCGTGGCCTAATGGTTAGAGAGTTTGAATCCTAACCCTAAGGTTGTGGGTTTCAGTCTCAGACTGGCAATACCATGACTGAAGTGCCCTTGAGCAAGGCACCAAACCCCCAACTGCTCCCTGAGTGCCGCAGCATAAATGGCTGCCCACTGCTCCGGGTGTGTGTTCACTGCTGTGTGTGTGTGCACTTTGGATGGGTTGAATGCAGAGCACGAATTCTGAGTATGGGTTATCATACTTGGCTGTATGTCATGTCACTTTCACTTTCAGAAAGTTGTTACATCATGTTGACATATGACATATAAATGCCATGCAGTTCAGTCAGTAAACAATTGCTCCTGAAATGATGGTGTAATTAACAAAACCACTTCACTATTTTTGTTCTCTGACATTTTCTCTTTTGATGTTTGATTCATTTTAGGTTATGCATTTATGCATGTGTGCTACAATAAATAGAATTAAATGTCTATGGGCTAGATTTATGAACAGCTTGTACCACCACAAACCATATTTTGGAATTAAAATAGTACTGTCATCAACTAAAGACACGCAGTGAAGAATTAGCACTGTAAAAAAGCATGGACACAGCTATTTATTTGCCTGACCTAATTGAATATGCATTTGTGGGAGTTTACCTTTCAGACACATATTTATGGGAGGAGAGTGTTCAAATGAATCACGCAATGCAATTTACTAACGTTTGTACACACCAAATTTCTGTCATTTGCGCCATTATTTATGCCCCAAAAATGCATGTTTTAAACTATTTTGCGCTTGAAATAGCTGCAATTATTGTTGTTAAGACGAGGCACCGCAGAGAGCGCATAGTAGAAGGGAGAGGATTTTGTCCACGTTTATTAATTAATTTGAATGCCAGAACACATTATCCGAACATATTTTTTGCAAAGATATTTTATTTTTAATTTTCTTCAGGAAATAAAAGACGAGTTGGAACCCTCAACTAGGAGTCATCTATCAAAGCTTCTAGCATACCTTGATTTTTTGTAATCTCATTCTCTTTAACGTGGCTTCTTTATTTGTTTATTCTTTATTTGTGATAATGCTAATTTGTGCTGCGCTTGGTATAATACGTTGGTCGATATGTAAATGAGATATTACGTCTGTGTTCTTTAATTTGCACATTCTTAGTAAATCAGTTTTTGCGCTAATTTGCCTGTTTAGTAAAACTGTCCCTGAAACCTCACAGTAATACACAAAACTAATTACTAATTACTTTAAAAATTCATCTTCATTTTCTGAATTATAATAATTTAATTTTAAAGCACAGAATCCACAAAATCAGACTTTAGCACCTCTTTTTTACTTTGAGATTGTTCTGAGGTTGAATACAGATTTAAAATCATATTAAAAGATTAAATATTAGTTAATAAATATTAATACAAGAAATATAAAGATGTAACCTCTGTAATAGTTAACATGTAATTGTAAGTAAGGGAGACTTATTATGCCCTTTTTTCACAAGTTTTAATATTGGTCTTGGATGTCCCTGGAATGTGTCTGCGAAGTTTCAGCCCAAAATACACCACAGATCATTAATTATTACAGCTAGAAATTTGTATTGTGTGTGTGTGGGGGGGGGGGGGGGCTGTTTTGGTGTGTCTCACTTTAAATGCAAATGAGCTGCATATTCCCGCCCCCTCTCCAGAATAGAGCGTCATGTATACGTCTCTCCGCATTGAAAATCTACAACAATAAGCAGCCGGTAGAACATGTCAGAGCAAGAGAACCATTTTCAGCTGTACATATGGGAAGCCAAATGCACTGAAAGTTTGATGAAACATTGCAATGTTACAGAGCTTGTGGCATGAACTAATCTGAAAAATTCTGCCCTGATCAATTAAAATACTACACACACAAACATGGCTGAAATTCCAAGCCCTATGATGGTATAACATTCACAAAGGAGTCTAGTGTGATAAAGGTAGATTTTGAGGCGCATTACCTTGAAAAATGAAAGCCATCCACTGCATCCTCAGCAGCTCAGTTGCTGGGAGAAAATTAAGACTCTTATGTTCAGTCATGCATCCAAACACAGAACACCATGATTGTTTACGAGTCACTGTTGATGTTACAGCTGCTTAAGAGCGGAGAAAATGGAGGACAGCGTACAACCTCTGAGGGCGGAAACTATAGCAATGCAGGGCTGTCAATCAACCAGGCAGGCCTAGTGAAACTGATTTGGTTTAAAGGGGATCAAAAAATAAGGAGTGGGTGGATTTTATCATTGTAGGTTGGTTGTGTTCACACACTGCCAACACACGTTTATGTCCAAACACCCTGTTAAAGTGGATTTAGCAAAATGGGTGCCCTTTAATTACAGATTTATTTTCTCAGTAACTATAACACATAACAGTTTCATTTATTTTGTCATTAAATTATGTAACGCCATTGCATTTAACTATCTTCTCCACGACTCTGGTAAATCTCCAATGTGCGATTGTTTATATTGTCGCAAAATGTATTACCACACAGCAGTGTACATAAAACTGGATATATGCAATATCTGATTCTGATACTGTACTGTAAAACAAATTTCAACTGCCTGTAACTATATTGTGTAACTACATTATTGCCCAGCTCTTTAGATTAAGATGAAGGAATTTGATTGAATGTTTAGCATGCCGAACTTGTGGAGGTTCTTCTTGATAGGTAAGCTATTACTACACATTTTCTAACATGCTGTTTATGATCAACCCCCAGATGAAACAGTAAGACGTCGTAAGGATAAAAATGATCGTAAGGATGTGGTAAGTGTAAGAGCCATTTGTAAAGGTTGTTTTAAAACATGCTTTAGTTTCGAAACACTATTATCTGACACTAATAGTGCTGAAACAGCATACTGTATATTGCCTGAAGGTGAGTCACTTGTTATATTCTTTTAAGATGAACTCTCTCTGTGTGTTTAAAGGAAGAGGAGAAAGTGAAAAAGGCAGATACGAAGCAAAAGAGGTGAATCTCTTCGCAGCTTGTTTCTAAATCTCAGGCATCACAGTGGCCCCTTGTTCTACATCTCTCTCTTCCCCTTAAAAAGTTCAATTTTCAGCCTGACTGGAAACACAAGCCTTGTCAGACAAAGCAATCTGTTCACCTGTTAGAGTACAAAGTACCTTCCAAATACGGCTTTATTTCTCACATCAATAATTGATTAAAGACAAAACCCTGGCACGCTGCCCTTGATGAGAGATAATGTCTGTCTCCTAAGTGGAGGTTTGCAGCACTAGTACGGAGAGTGAATGGGTGACAGAGTCTGAGCTTCCCTCCTGCGAGGCTCCCTGGGTGTTGAAGACATTGAGTAAAAGCCCTTGGTGTGATAAGTGAAGTCCCTGTGGGGCAGAGCAGAGTCGATGAGCTCCTACGGAGTCTTAGCTCACAGCCAGGACTGCTCTGTCATACCGCTAACACCTTCTGCCATCTCTGAGAATCAATAAGCTCCAGAGAAGAGTGACTCGGGGGCTCTGTTCCAAACCTTACAGAGCTGCCTGCCTAGGTAACATTTTTAGCCAAATCTTATGCCGTGCTCACTTCAAATTACATTTAAGCAAATACAATGCATAAATGAGTTAAAGTTTCTACATTTCATGAATGGTTAATGCTAATATTGGTTTACATTGTTTCCTTTCTACGCCATTTCTGGAAATAGAGGATATGGAACAACAACAGCAACAACAAAAACAAGAGATACCTGCAACTCCAGTTTAAATGAGATTAAAACAGACTAAAGTCTAGTTAAAATAGACATTTTTATTGAGGATAACCTTCGGAGTAAATTACACAACACTTCACTAGGAGTAGGTGTGTGTGATAACACAATAAATGTACACTCCCAGGACACTGAACTTATTCACAATCAAAAAAATGCATTATTTGCATGTGCTTAAAAGTCTTGTAAGTTAAAAGTGTCATTTGTGTTCTGTTTTGACATGCACTTCTTCTGAGCATGTACATCTGAAGTGCGTAGACACTAAAAAGTCTGCCAAACAGCGCCTGCTTTCTGGATTAAATTTATCGTTCAACTCTGATTGTGCTAATACTGAAAAAAACATTAGTCTATAAACACATTTGGTTGTGTCTAGCATGAAAGCAAACAACTGGGAGAAAGTGAAAACAGATTAATAGTACTATGATGTTGATTGTCATTTAAGGGATAATTCACCCCAAAATAAAAATTCTATTATTATTTGCTCACTCTTATGTTGTCCCAAACCAGTTTTACCTCCCATAAGCTAAATACAATATAACCAGATTGGCTCAGTTTAAACAAAATAAGAGCAGTGGGGTTTGTATTGTAATTGACACTTGTTACGGTGTCAAATTAGCTTAGCAACATGCTAAATTACTTTGTTAAGGACGTTACTGAATCAGAAAACTAATGTGCCAACAGTTCTCTGTGCTCTCACAGACCTTGCAGTGGATCTCAGCTTTATTAAAAGCTTCTTTGATGGGCTGTGTGTTAGCAGACAACAGACCAGAAAAAAGTCTACACTGTGTGATTCTGACGGATCATATGAGTCTCTTCCAAACTTCCCTTAACTCCCCACCAGTCTCTCTGGCCCCAAAACAACACTTCACAGGCAGAGACGGACCCTTTGGGATTCAATTATAACCAGTTAAGTGAGATGTGCTGGACTGCAACAGCATGTCTAATGGTTTGAACTCTACAACATCAAAATAGCTTCCAATTAGACTTCATAAATAAGCACAAATGCACTGCTGCAAATTAGAGACAACACACAAATGCAAATGCATAAACGTACACAGAAGCTCAAATTCAGTCCAAACTTGAAGGACTCAAGCCACAGCTGGAAAACATATTTATGAGACAGCACTTCTGGATTCCAACCGAGACTCCTTAACAGCTCAAAAACATTAACACTTGAAAGTAAAAATATCCTCATAAACATCAGAAATTCGGTTTGGTCTGCTGAGTGAGGGTTTAAGTGCAGTAAAGCCCAGGAAAGATTTAAACCAAGATTAAAGCTGAGAATCCTTCCTCCCGCCCTTGTGTTTACTCAGCTGAGAGATGAATGATTACAAGTCATCTAGTTCATCTCAGAAAGACAGAACAGCACTTTTAGTGCTGTGTAATAGATGGACGCAGTGGTGCTGTAACTTTGTATTTAAAGAGCTGGGCTAGAAACCGGAAGGTTATGGGTTCAAATCTCGCAAGGGCTGATTTATATACAATAATAAACAACACCAAAATTCATCCGTCCTTCCATCTATCTGAATAATTAATTCTGTCAACAAAAATAATACCTAATTAATTAACAGCTTTGAACAGCTCATCAGTCAAAAATATATTTGCCTAAAATGTAAAACTCTTTTTATCCGCTTATCACCTGTGCTTATAATAACACAGAGGTCTTCTTAAGCAGCTGTGTTTAAATTTGTAATTAAATTTGACCTTCTCATTTAAATTCTTATTTTAAAAGGTAGCCTAAACTGTTCAGCTATTGCAAGGATCAGATGCTTGTCCTGGTCTAAGTCCTACAATACTTTTTGAGCCATCCCAGATTGTGAGTGTCACATAAATCCACTGCCAAGAACACTGTTTGAACTAATGTGCTTTTGTTAGCTAACACTCCTGCAGAAGCCTGGCCTCCAGGGGCCCATGCGGACCACTAGAAGTCTGTTCAGTTTCTGTGAGTTGAGTAAGCCTGCTAAGCTCAGTCAGCTGTTTCTGACTTTGAAGCTAAACTTTTAATGGTGCTAGTGAGTGCATGTTTTGATTTACTGACATTGATTATCTTCCTTTCACCAAAAAATAAGATACTGACTTCTTGTTGTCTTTTTCTGGATTTACAAAAGCATTTCTCATGACATCAGCATCACTGAAATCTATCTTTTAGGGTGTCCTATTAATACTATATAACAATAATAGCAAACAATGATTATTGCATTTAGTAGTTTTTGGATTGCATTTATGAGACGTTGATCATCTATACCTTATTTCAAAATTATTATTTTATTTTATTTTTTATTTCCCCTCAAAAAAAAAAAAAAAAAAAAAAGTGACTTCTCCAAGATGTGTATGGGCACATCATTAAGGCAATTAAAATTTCATCAATACAAGACTTTTCGCCAGTGTGCCCTGCGGCAGTCTTTCAGATCTTAAAAATTAAATTAAAAAAAAGTGTCAGACTGAATGCAACAGCCAATCTTTTTGTATATCAAACCTACTGAGGTCTATTTCCATTTGAGCATTTGTGTGCGTGCACACACACACACACACACATACACACTATGTGCAAGCTGTCTACTGTACTTAAATATTAGCTGCACTGCCATACAGCGTCTTTTGTTTTGCTCTGTTAGCTTTGTCTCTAGATGTTTTTTTTTTTTTTTTAGTTCTTTGTACTTTTGTTTCAAATTCAGAATTGCATCGCTCGCACCTACCTAATGATGCTTGCTGCCTACGCATGAAAGGATTGAAAAGGTTTATGCCTTTTTAATTTTCATGGGATGTAACATTTTCGAGGAAAACTCAAAGGGTACGACTAATTCACTTTCATATTAAAAAAACAAAACAATTCCTTCAGTCACTGTTCCGCACGGTCTGACTCGAGGCTGTTGTGACTGACTGCAAAAGACACCGATACCATCTTTCCGGCCATCACAGAGAGTGTCAGTGGATTAAAAACAGAGCTCATCAAACATGTAATTAGACTGCAAACAACTCCAGACACAGTGTTAATTACAGAGTGAAGTCTACTGCAGGACAGCTGCTAATACACGCTGACGGCCAGCCAGAACTAACAAAGCTGTCGTCTGAGATGAAATAAACAAGTGTGTATTACAGCATCTGTTGCAGAAGGTTTACTCTTTCAGTCTTCAGGCTTTGTTTTTCACGTCTTGTTATGTCTTTTATAGGGGTATAATAGTGCTGTTTCAAAAGAGCTGCTGAAGGGAGAACACTGAACGTTGTCCTGATAGTATAAAGTTAAAGATTATAATTTTGTGAAGTATTTGGAAATAAAGTTGAGAAATTGCATCACGTTGCCAGGCATTTTGAGTTTTCTTAAGTTTCCTCTTTTTTTAAGTTCAACCATGTTCTAAAAAAAATAGGGCCTACATAATTATTACTTAGTTTGATCAAAGCCACTTCAACTCACAAAACCAATTAAATTGCATTAAAATTACAATATTACTTTTAATACTGCGCATCTGCAATTAAAAAATTCACAATTCGCCTACAGCTAAATTTTTGAAATGTGATGTCATTTGCAGAAATTCTTGTCAAATAGAATGACTGGAATTAAATTAAGTATAATTAATTATAGATTTTTTTTTAATCCATTTTCCTTTTTTTACAGTGTACTATAATCATGAATAATACTATCAATAACAATAATAAGAAGAAAAAGAAAAAGGAGGAAGAAGAAGATTATTACGAACATTTTAAAATAATGGTACAAAATCTTAATTTATAATACTTATTATCAGTGATGGCATGGTTAAGTGTTGTCCAGTGTTTGTCCAGTTTTTAAAAATAAAATAAAATAAAATAAAATATATACTTATAAACTTAAAATGTAAAAACTTAAACTTAAAAAAAATCGAAACAAAATTTGAAATGATTCCTTGCCAACGTACTGTGAGAGATATACGTATATATTTTTAAATAATTGTACAAAATATTATTCATTAATAATAATTATTATTGTTAGTGTTGGCATGGTTAATTAAAACTATTTCAAGAATTAAAATAAAGCTGAAATAAAATTAAATATATAAATAGTAAATGATATGAGAAATTTTAGCAACTAACAGCGATAAAACAAGTTTACACTGAAGAACGAATGAAAAAAAAAACTGCAATTTCAAAACATTTATATAAACTATAATAGTATATAAATAATAGTAAAATAACACTAGTTATTATTATTATCGATATAATTGTTATTTTCCTTTTTTTATTATTAAATTTCTACTGAGTAATGACTATTATACTCGGTAATGCACACTGGAATTTGTTCTAGATTTTTAGACATGGCATTATGCTGCTATGTAAGCTGTATCACCAATCTTTCATAGAAACTGCCATACAAAACACTGCTCTGCATTCATTTTTCGGACACAGAGTGTATCAGATCAGGGGACGTCACGGCCATTTACGGACCCACGCAAGTGAGGCGTGTCTCCTGTGATTGGATTTTAATGGAAATCAGGGTGAAAGGGTCATCCTTCGGCTATTTCCGATGGGCCATGTCAAATCCATAAGGATAGTCGAAGGAGATGGAGTCGACACAGTTATCATTTACAATCACCTTCAAAAGACGCAAACACCCGGGAAGAGCGACACTCATCACTGGTGACTCACTTCAAAACAAAAGCGAAAAAACTTTTACAGAAGCATTAGACACTTCATTCTCAGGCACTCTGAATTTATGCATGATGAAGAGATGCAAAGGAAAGAGATTGTTAGAGGGAATTGACAGAGGTAAGGGGCGGATGAGACAGGCTCATTTACACCACAGAGACGCCAACAACTGCAGCAGGCCACAGATGAAAGACTTTAAAGAAGAATCAATATATTACTGCCACTCCACCAATCCCTCATCAGTATCAAAAATAATTGGAGCTGAACAAAAAAAAAAACAACAAAAACAAAAAAACCAACAACATCAAAGCCTTCAAACAACAGTCCACAAAATAACAGATTAACAAATAAAACAGAATAAATACATAAATTATTCACAATACAATGCTTTGAAACTGTACTGTCTATTGTCCCTTTATTCCATCATGAAATGATCCTCGAATTCATCTATGTAAACAAACATGCACATTCTGATCAAGTTGCAAGGTGAAGCAAACTATTATCAAAATTAATAGATATTTTTTAAAAAGCATCAAAAAACAGCTTTTCAACAGAGTAATTAAACTCAAAAATCAAAGACTGATAAATGAAGAGCGTCAAAACAATGGGTATAAATGAGCAGCTTATCAATTAGCTGCGATGCAAGTTAATTAAAAGCAGAATTAGACTAGACAGGCTATTATTTTGGAGTTTCTTTCAAGAAACGCCGAGCAGCCGTTGATTTGTTTTGTCTGAATAAACCGTCTGAAACTTAATAAGTATATATAATAACAATGTGCAGGGTATAATGGCATTACGTGATTTGAAAACAGTTACATGTGACTAAACAGCTACATACTGCACATAATGTCAACCTTTCTTTCAGTTATGATAAAAAGCAATAATCTCAACCAGAATGATACATTTTTCACTCCAGTACAGCAGATATTCCATCCCATTTCTATCAAGCTATGTAAAAGCATTAAAGTATCACCAGCGGCAAACAGGAACCCGGGAAGAAAAACACAGAAGCAGAGAGGGAACAAAAGGCATACGGCCAGAATCAATAACAAAGATATGACCAAAAATCAATGTTCATTCTCAGAGGTAACAGTCAGACAGGACTATCATTTTGGTGGGTGATGCATGACTCTTCAGATTCAAACAACAATGATGTGAAATCCCATTACAGAAGAGGGCAACGGAGAGCAGCGCTGAGACCTCTAATGGATCAACGATGAGAGGTGGCATAAGGAGAGCCTGTCATCTCAGAGATGAGGAGAGGGGAGAAGAAAGACGAAGGACAGGAGAAATTTCTCATGGTTTTTGAGTATAAGGCGACACGGACTGAAGATTTAACAAAAAGCTTGTTTGGAAACTTTGCAAATCATATGCGAGGCATGCCATGCTTGCCCAGTAATCAATGTGGATCACAGGTGAATGGCTGTGATGGTTCAGGAAACACCGTAGTGCCTCTTATACGTCTTAAGATGCCATTAAGATCCATTAGTGGGCCATTAGCATGTGGAAAACTCAAGGGCTGTTTGATATTCACAAATGAGAACTAACTGAAGAGGACAAGAGGTGGGAGAGCAGAATGTACACAGCTTGCATATTTCTTAGCCGTGGTTCACCTGGAGTAATTGAAGAGTCGACTGCCCCAGAGCGAGTGGGTTCCTCTGGAGCCTCCGTGAAAGAAGCAGGAGTCGGTCCCGTCGAAGTAGTTCAGCCCATCTTCTGTGTTGCTGGAGGCGTGACTGTGGACCATGTCCAGAAGAACCACGATGCCCATGGAGTGTGCGGTATCAATCAGATGCTTCAGATCATCAGGAGTGCCAAAGCGGCTGAGGGAAAGAGGATGCATGGTTTTTAGTGAATTGGTGTGCTGTTTGCGGAGTTGATGGTCATGAGGTGGTGTAAGCTAGCTGATAAAGATCTTTAGTGTTAAACCGAAAGGTTCTTGGTTAAAAGCTCACAGAGGCTTTACCATGATCATTACAATCGGCCATTTTTTTTTCAATATAATATTTTATTCAAATTTGTTAATGTTGGTAACTACTAGTACGCTGTATATTACTTATATTACTTAAATTTAGGCTTGGGCGATGTCTACAAATTTGGCATCGGACGATGTCTACAGTGAAACATCATGATGGAGTTGAATCCTTATAAGGGAAAACAACTAATGATTCCTAACTCTGTGTATACATCGGATGTGAACGGCACAGCGCGACAAAATACTATAGAACCACTGATCTATAATAGAGATTCATTATAAGTCAACAGAGCTCAGTATAATCAGTGATGCTGTCTACACTGGATGCAGCGCGGCATGGCATGAAAGCACTTATTCCTGACAGTCACCTGTTGTTGCGTTCTGTTAATGATGTCTTGACACAAATTTCTAATGATTTCAACGGCTCATTTGTCACGTCCAGTGTAGAAGTCTTTAGCTTATACAGTGTGGCGCCACAACAAATTTCACGTCTGGTGTAGACACGGTGTAAGGAGAGATGAATGAGGATGATGGTGAATGATTTGCAGTTCCACTGACAAACATATAATCTTGTAAAATGTGTGGTAAGTACTGCCACTCCATTGTATAAACAGAGTATGTGCGATTGTGAAACTCGAAAATAATAGTGAAACTAAAAAGAGATCATGCATTCCAACGATTGCATGCATGCATTCACGATGCCGGCGCAACAATGTGATGTCTATCAGCCATCGACGACATACACTAAGTAGACATTCAAAAGGCCCTTTTTACAGCCGCACGTACCGCAGTGGCGGTGGTATAAAGTGCATTTGTAGCCTTTGACCGCTGTAAGTTTGGACTGTTGAAAGTTTTTGAAAGAATATTCAAGATTTAAATATTATTAGTTTAAAATGACTCAATTTCAATATTAATTGTAATTTATTATTAAATTTTATGGCAGATATATTGAATCAGAACCACTCTCTATGCTAACAAAATTGACACTTAGTTGCAGAAACATTTGAACCAATCACCTTAAATTACCAGCCGTAAATGCCTGCACTGTTAATGGACACAGGGAAAAACAATTTTGATTATGACCTAATGACATTTTTTTATTTATACAGTATGTTGCTTGCAAAATACAAGCATATGTAATTTTAAAGGACCACAGCCTCCTACAGAATAAAAAGGGAGTGGATTCTGATGCAATGGTGAAACCGCAAACTAAACACTCACTCCAAACTCCCAGCATGCCTAGAAGCGCTATATCTAGTCCACGGGGTTAAAAGATATCAGGACAAAGAACAAGTAAAGTGAGAAGAGAGCTAATGACATTCCAAGTCACCTCCCTTGCTCGCTCCCTCCACCCGGCAGAAAGAGGAATAGGTCTTAAATGTGCATGAGTGATCAATCATGAGTGAAATTACTCTGTATACATTGCACTTTATCTGGACTGGTCCACCAGTGCCGACCGCCTCAGCCAGCCAAAGCCAAATAAAGATTCCCAATGACTCTGTCATATCTTATTAGGTTGAGGGAGTTGCTCACTCCCCACATTCAAAGATGCAATTTTCTTTCATGAGAGTTTATTTATTTTGGAGACCCAACTCTTTTTTTACTATTGTTATTTATCGGGGCTTTCTTCTATTTGGGGATTAGCGGCAAATGTGTTTACAGTAAGATTACTGCCCTTGACAGAGGACCTCATCCTGATTTAAAGACTGGAATTACTGCTGCATGGGCTGAGAGACAACCCCACCAAACCATGAGCTCTAAAGGAAAATGAAAAGCATTTAGATACTGTCACACGCTGAGTCTACCAGGCCTTGTAGATATAATGCTAATAAATAAAATGTGACCAGGGCACAGCATGCTAATGCATTTTGGTGAAAGCGTAGTGTATGTTTTTGCCATATCCGGGACAACTAGATCTGAAGTCCTGAGGTGAATATAATTACCTTCGGGACGAAGGTGCTACCCTTCGTTCTTAAAGATACAATACATAACCAACCTCCTTTGCAAGATTAATTCTTTTAGTGATCTGAAAGCTTCATGAGGGAAATGCAAACGTGTCCTCTACAGCAGCATTTGTGTTTTATTCTATATTTTTGACTATATTTTGAGGATTATGGCATCAAGAGACAAATTTATTTGCACAAAATACTGAGTTTTAAGTCTGCTTAATAATATAAAATTCAGACCTCTTAGGTCATGGGTTCGATTCCCATAGAATGCATGAACTGATAAAATCTATGCCTTGAATTCAAGTCGGTTTGGATAAAAGCATCTGCCACATGCATAAGTGTAAATGTACCTGGAAGCTGCAAAGAAGTTAGTGACCTGATAGCCAAAGCTCGCATAGTAGGCATGTTCCATAATTGCCATGAGCTGGACACAGTTGTATCCTGAAATGAAAATAGTGTAGAAAAGCATTTCAATCAGTTTTACAGTCAAAAGACCTTCAGCTAAACAAGATCTTCAAAGTGAAACACATCTGAGGTGTAATCTTTGTGTTAGTTGTTATCTTAATATGGATTAATTTCAAGGGCTGCACACTGGAAAATGTAAATGAATTAAAAACATAATTAAAAACGAGTGAAACCAAAGCATACAATTAAATGTCAACTGCAGCATGATCTGAATCTTCAATACCAGAAAGGCAGCATGATAAATTACAATTAAATGGATATTCTTTTATGAAAAGAATATGTGAACAGGGTAAACACTTTCTGTGAATGATAAGTCTGTGAAACAATTATATCTATAGATTTTGATAAAGAATGCCAAAGACGTTTTGAAACTCCAGTTTCAGCTGGTTTGGGACTTCTCCATCAAGATCTGTTTCCCAGCCCAAATGTCCATTGTCCTAAGGCTTAGTTTCACATGCTCCTTTAAATTATTATAACAGCCAATCCTGTGGAAAACTCTCACACATAAACCTTAAAGAGAACTGACAGAGGACTGACTTGCTGCTCAACAACTAAACATTACACATCTTTTAATATTAAATAAATGTAGCTATGCTGGGAGTGAGAAGATTTAGATAAACTGACCATTTCTATTGGTATTTTATGCGCACTTAAAACTAAATGTTTATTTAACAGAATTAATACGCTGTTGTTCTATCTGAATTGTGCCATTCTTTTTAATAATTGTGTGTTGCAATTATTCTTGGACAGAGAACTGAGGTGAAACAGTAATTACTAAAACACTTTTTTCCATTTCAATTCACTCAGTCTTTCTCCACGGTGTCCCCAACAGAGGTTATTATGACATTTTTATGAGTCCTTTTATGAAAACAATACCACAAGGCCAATTCCAGGATTCAATAACTTTGAATCAAACTGCTGTGAGTCCAGGCAAACTTAAACGTATTACCCCCTCCTATAACAAGTATGACTAAAGCATTTGTCAAAGCTGAGATTTAAATAAATGATCTTTAAATCTTATGCAGGTCCTCTGAGCACCAACATATAATACGTTATTAATATTTCATGACGTATGTTCATCAAATCAAAAGGAAAGGTAAGACAAGGTTCTTTAGAAAGGTAAGAAAAACGGCTGCTCAAAAAATATTTAATAAAAATTGCTGCTTAAAATACATTCATAAAATACATATTTTGTGAAAGTCATGCAGAGAGACTGTAACAACATGAGGGTGAAGTTTCATTCTAGGTTAATCTATTACTTTATAAATGCCAGTGATTGTCAAGAATGACATTTTTTGGATATAGATGTGTTGCCACTTGCATATCTTGCAGTGATCGTGTCTTGTCAATCACTTTTTCATGTGGATGTTGATTAAATCATTCTACAAAGGATGCTTTTGTGTCCCGCTCGTCTGACTCAGTTCCTCCTCCGTCACAAAGTTTCTTATCAATGGATTTAAACATCAGACCTGTCAAGCAACAATTTATCATGCAGTGCGCTACAAAAAGACTCAAGAGAAGGCCATATGTACCGTGTAATAAGATGAAAATTATTTTCCAAATAGAACGTTCCTTTCATTACATTTGCTTTGGTATTCAATGCCATTTTTGATTCAGAGGAATTTGAGTACTGCACTGTGCTTGTGATATTTTACTTTTTTATAAAAGAAGTCCATTTCAGCATGTATGTCTGTATAACCAGAACATTTCTTTTCAAAATTCCCTGAATTGAAACTTTTTTCTTTTCTTTTCGGGGGGAAAAATAAGACATGAAAGGATTTAAAGGCATCACTATTTCTAAAACGAGTGCCAAAAAGCTCTTCCATTTGGAGACAAAGTGTAGCTTTGCTTTTGTTGCCTACTGGAGGGTTGAGGAGCACATTAACTGAGGCACAGAACCCCGGGGAGAGCGCCGATCATGAGAGAGAGAGCAGTCAGTGGAGCCACAATGACTCACTATTTTAACATCCATTTAAGGGGTGAAAAATAATTTTACGCTAACTAACTCTCTGCTTACAAACAGATTTGCTCCAGGCAAAGGTTAATGCTTCAGCCCTTGAGAAAACAAACAACAGAAGGTTATGTGCTATGGATCAAAACCAATGCAATGAACACTAATGTTTAAGGCACCTTCTGTAATCCCCACAGCTCAAAAACCAAATTTGGAACCTTCTGACATAGTAATTGTAGGCTGGCTTCCTCTCAGGCTTCCATGTCAAAAGCTCTGTAAGGGAACAATCATGGGAAACAGCTCTCTGTGCAGTAATGGAATCACTCGAGGCGGCAGCTGTTCTCACATCTGCTAACTAAACTTAACAGTTCCTCTTGCGACAGTTAGCACGATATTCCATGTGGAACTGCTTGGCGCCTGCCTTTTTCGCTTAATTTGTGCCACTGTATGCTGTATGCATGATCATTTTAGGTTGCATCTTGAGCTGTGTCTTTCTTTCTTAGAAATATGCTCTACAGGATTTTCCTTAGGATGCAAGGAACGCAGTGCTTTCTCTAAAAAACATGATTACGACTGATTTGACAAAATATAAGATCAAATGGTGTGTCAATTTCTCATGGGGCAATGACACAAGAGGGTCTGTGATAAAAAAAAAAAAAATAGAAGAAACATTGGGGAGTCACACTTCATGACATTTTACGACCTGAACTTACTTTGCCACCTTTTCACATATTTTGAAAGACATATTGACCACGATACACACTCATGCTGAATTTCAAAACTTTGAATTTGGAAATATTAATAAGAAGTGAAACTCCCCTAAGAAAAAAAACAATAAAAGATTATCCCAAACTGTTTTTTTCTTCATTATAATATCAGGATAGTTGTATCAGCCTGGCATTTTGACTTTTCCCACCATTACTCAGCTTAAAAAATTATAATAAATTAATTTTTATTCATAGATTAAAGACATTCTCATAAATTGTGTATCAAAGTCTTTGAGTGCATGAGCTGAATTTTTAATAAACGAATAGAGGGTCATGCAACGACCCTAATATTTCTGAAGTAACACTGTCCAACAGCTTTTAGTTCTATTCCTTTGCTGCCTGCTAGTGTAGTGATAAATAAAGAATAAGATCACCACAACCATGCGATGTAACAAAATGTAAACTTGCTCAGTCTAAGTGTACTTCTTTCATATCCAATGTAGCAAACATCACCTTGCTCATATGGATTCTTTGATCAACAGTTAGTTTTTTCTTTTAATTTCTTCTGGCCTGGGAGCTGAGGGGTAGTGACTGGCCCTTAGAAAGGGGTGTGTTCCACTTTGCTTGGTTTGTATCAGTTTGATGTGTGTTTTGGCAGTGTTTCTGTAGATTTCATCACTCACCGAGATCTTTAATGCGAGGAAGCACCTCTCTGGTGAAGTTTTTGTACGAGGCAATCTTTTCCTCAGGCGAACTGATGCCCACATGGGCCTCATAGATACGAAGGCTGCTGGGCCGTGGGGGTCTGGGGTGCTGGAACTGGGGGCGAGAAAGAAGAAAGGTTAGAGAGAGAGAGAGAGAGAGTGAGAGAGAGAGAGAGAGAGAGAGAGAGAGAGAAAGGGCCCAGATATCAATCCACATTTCTGAGCTTTGACGAGAGATTTTGCTAGAAGGTTCTGCTGAGGATCTGGGTTACCTCAAAGATCCTGATGCAACACAAGACAAATATTTGACTCGATTGAACGCTTGCAACAATACAACGGAGTCTAAGCCTAGAGTTCAGAGCTTGAAAATTTAGAAATTGCAACTTAGAGTAAACTTTTTTTGTTGTTGTTGTTGTTGATTCAAAGTTTTGTCATCTACAATAATACAGTGCATTACAATACAATATGTGATTAATTTACTTCATTTATTACCATATTTTATTAATTAAAAAATAAAAAAAACACACAGTTTAGAATATTTTAAAAGAAAATGTCAGTTCTGAACGCAATATCCTTTTAATATTATATTGGTTTTAGTATGGCAATCTTTCCGGTTTTATTGCCAGGCATAACTTAGGCAATTACATATATAGGCACACTGTGAAATGCAAAAAAAAAAAAAAAGAAACCTAAACCAATTGTGGCTCGTTGAAAAGGGTGCCATTCCAGAGAGCAAAAAGCAATATTTCCTGCCTTTAATCATGCAGCAACCGCGTTAACTGCCAGATGACATTGTGTCACCAATTCATCTCCTGTAAAAAACTGGATCATGAGCATGATGCCATTGACCACAGTCGCTGTATGAACGTCTGATGCCATGAATAGATATCAAAGGGAAATATGCCTCATTGCCGTTGTGGAAGAACCACCCATATCAAAGGCGTTTGCAAATGGTTCTTTGGCGAAACGAAGACATCAACAGGGCGAAAGCAATTGTTGAATCGCCTCTGATTAAATGGCCTGTTTAATGTGGTGAGCCACTTAAGAGGAGGCGGTTTCGAGTGTCATTACTAACACGGAAGAGGGGTCGCCGTGAGAGCGGGGTGCTTCAGACATGCTAATGGCTACTGATGATAAATGTTCGAGAGCCACAGGAAGGCCTGAACAACATCACGGTCCTGTAAACATTCCCTCCCGCTTTGACTTCTATTGTAAACTACGTCCACCCCAAAAACAATTAGTGACTTTTAAAGGCGATTAAAATCAAACGGGTGTCTCCTCAAGCTTTTGGTCCTATGAACATTCAACGTAAAGTAGCAATTATGAATATTTAATCTTATAAGAATAGTTAAGGTGAAATTATTTGTGTGTGTGTGTGTGTGTGTGTGTGGTGCAACTAGACTCTTTCAGTCGATGATGACTTGTGTGATGTACAATTCTCAACTGACCCTCTGCAGGGCAAAACCTGACTGTAAAAGGTTAAACCATGCCAGCGTCCATAACTCAAACCCTTCCCTCCTTGACAGCTCAGAAAGCATCTGTCTGAACCCGTAACACTGGAAACCTCTGAGAGCATGAGCTCGCGTGTGATGCTACAACATTTTAGTATTTGAGATCCAACAACCAAAAACATTGTTTCACAATTTCTTTTTTCTTACTGTGAATCTCAAAAAACAAAAAACAAGCAAAAAAATATTTTAAATTATATATATATATATATATAATTTAAAATATTTTTTTTTTATTTTTGTTTTCAATATATAATAATAATAATAATAATAATAATAATAATAATAATAATAATAATAATAATAATTATTATTATTATTATTATTTTTATTTTTTTTTTATGAATTGAAGGAGATTATTTAACTGATTTAAAAGGTTGACCCCAACACAGTGGAGGGTCCTAAAGTGTCTTGAATAAATGCCCAGAAGAATATATGTGTATATAAGAATATTATGTGTATTCTACTGTATTTGTGTTCAGCTGTGTACACTCACCTGATATGGCTGTGGAGGGTCCCAGTGAGTCCAGTCATAGGTGACGGAATCTAGTGTTTTTGTGACATGTTTGGCCCATGGAGAGATCCGAAACAGGTATTCGCCTGTTTTAGTCAAGACTACGAGCTACAGACAGAAACAACAAATGTGACATCTTGAAATTTTCTTGGTAAGGTTTTGGATGCAAAACAGAAACATACAGTACATATATATATATATGTAAAAGACATATATTTTTATTACAAGGCCGTTCAAAGGTTTTTTGGAATTAAATTAAATATCGTTCAACAAACATTATATTGATCAAAAGTGACATTTATAATGTTTTATTTTAAAATATTTTATTTCAAATAAATACTGTTCTCTTTAACTTTCTATTAATCAAATAATCTTTAAAAAAAAATTGTGGTTTTCATAAAATATTAAGTAGCTCAACTTTTTTTTAACTGTTTTTAATGTATTTTTGATCAAATAAACGCAGCCTTGGCAAGAAGCAGAGACTTTCTTGAAAAACAATGTTCCAGACCCCAAACTTCTGAATGATTGTATGTGTTTATACGCACACATATATATGTTTTAAAAGCTTGAACGCTGTATATTATGCAAAATATATTTTCAAGGCAATTCCATTGGGCTTCCTGTTTGCTGTGAGTTGTTGTCATGGTTTAAAAGCACCGTTTATTAAAATGGAAATATTGAGAGCTTTTCATCTAGATTCTAAAAACAGCTCTTTGCCATAACCATGCCACATTTGATTAATATTATTACAAAATATCTTCCCCCTAAAATGCTCTTTTCTAAACCCACATATCTACATAAGCTTACTTGAATACTCTCTCTCTCACACACACACAAACACACACACACACAAACACCAGCTGGACAGGTGTTTGGTGATGAGAGCTGACAGAGGGGAGGAGAAGAGCAGAAGAAAACAAAGCACTTTAAAACGGTCCATCATTGCTTTCAATCTCTCTGGGGGCAGCTTGGGGATTGTCACAGATCGATAGCCGCTCTGGAGAGACACTGGGGTGGGACAAAACATCCTTAAACAGCTCTGCTTGGCTTTGCACTGACTATTACCAAGCTAAGAACATACCCTCGCTTTACTGACAGCAGAAATAACACTGTGAATTTGAGAAAGAATGACAGAGAGAGAGAGAGAGAGAGAGAGAGATTTGGAGAGTGACTTAGAGTGTGACTGTGAAAAGCTAGAGGAACAGAGTTCACCAGTAAGGTTCTGGAAGAAAAAAAGTCATTCATGTCATCAAGGCAAAGAGACTTCTAGTACATTCCCAGAAAAGAAGGTACAAAAGCTGTCACTTGGGTTATACCTTTTTAAAAGCCACACTTTTGTACCTTATTTACACCTATTAGTATCCCTTAAAGGTACATATTAGTACATAAATTAGACCAAATGAAATGAAATGAAACTATTTTCTGAGAAGCACCAACATTATCAATTGTCTAACATTAAAATGTTATGGAAATTCAATTCATATAGTTAAATTCTAAAGTTAAATAAATAATGAAAAACTACAAACTAAAGAAATTTCAAGTGCTTCAAGTGAATTTAGAGATCACATTAAGAAAGCGCTTAAAAATTAATTAAAAGTAATCTACAATGTCAAAATAGGGGAAATTAACATGCACAGTTAAACATAATATTTGCTTGCACACACACACAAATAGTGCATTGAGCAACTTTATAGAAAGACTACCCAAAGTGAAACAATATCTACCAGTAACAAGAGTGAACTGAATCATGCTAGTGCATTGATTTGTCTTTTTTTTTTTTTGTAAACACTCTGCTAAAATAAAAGAGTAGTGTACTGGTCTTCCAGTTTGGCTAAAACTGCTAAAACAGCTTGGTTAAGCTGGAAGAACAGCTAGACCTGAATAAACTACCTTGGGTAGGCAAGAAGACAAGCAAAACCAGATGAAACCAGGTAAGACCAGCATCCAACTAAGGCTGATTTATGTAAATATATATATATATTTTTTTGTTTTGTTTCAAACCAAGTTCTACAATCAAATTGAGCCAGTTTATTCTGTAGCAAATAGTTTTCTAAAACGTATATAGAAAAAAATAGGGTAAATATAATATACTTCTTGGGCCAAAATTGCTGAAAAAAATATTACTGTTGAGTGAATGTGTTGTGTTGGAGCTATACAACTACAGAAGCTGCATCTGGCCGGTCCTTTTCTCAGCCGTATAGAGCTAGCCAAACAGGACCATTTATGGATTAGCATGAGTTTAATTTAGAGTGAACGGACAATCTCGTCTGCATTTAGCGCAAGAGTAAAGTTCACCTAGGCACTTTTCATCTTCAAAGCGACATCAGACCTTTAATTATATTTCATTCCTATCAAAGTGTCCTCCCTCTGATCTGCCATAACACGCACCGCCTGAGTCCAGCCTCAAATCTCACATGACAATCAATAAGAAATGGACTTGAAGTGTTAATAGGGCTCCTGAGTAAACATCTGGAAATTTCTGTGTGTAGACGGAGAGATATGGATGGAGGGTTTAAGTTGCTTAGGCTTTTCTCACTTCATGCACACACACACAAACTCACTCACACACACAGAGAGAGACGCTATATCTCTTCCCACACACTTTAAGCAAGAAGAAACCCCTAGAAAACTCTCCTTTCTCCTCACTTCCTTCAGACTCCAGTTAACAGTGTTGTGATTTCCCTCGAGACGACGACTATACCCATGAACCAGCTGTCTGGAGTCACTGAGGTATCTATCAACAAACAGAAGCACAACAAAAAGAATGTACCCACATAGAGAATTAAACATGGCCTTGCAGGAGAGCTTTCTTGGAGATCTCTGAGCCACCTGGGAATCTGTATTGATCACCTTCAGCTGCTAAAGTTTTTGAGCATCTAGTGTTCCTGGTGTTTTTTAAAATGCGATATCACAATAAAGGGTACTGAAATATTCATGCCTGAATTAATGAGGATTGGGCTTGTTGGTCCCAGTGCTAAAAAAATAAAATAAAATAAAAATAAGCCGAGTTGATTTCAACTAACGCTTACAGCAGGTTTCAAATTCATTTGGCACCCAGCAGAAGGCCGTGTGTGGGAAATGCATTAGGCAACATTGATTACCGGGACGATGAAAGGGAATCTGATGAAACATTGAGGGCACGTGCATGCACCTGAGAATGTGTGCATGTGTGAAATAACACTGACAAAGGCCAGCCCTTCTTCAATCATGTGCTTAGAATTTAACGCTAAATCAGGTCTACTGATCGATACACTCATGATGAATTAATGAGTAATCACATTTTTTTTTCCTTTTGTGCATTGGAAAGTAGGAGGTGTTTCTATACATGAGGCTGAAGGTTAAATAATAATCTATATAAAATGAATATCAAATAAAATATAACAATTCAGCTAAAAAATGAAAAAGTGAAACATAAAAAGATCATTAAATTATAAATTACAACTTTGTATACACTGTATAAAATATTATATTATAAATAAATTCTAAATAAAGCAAAGATTATAGGAGTTTTCCTATAATTTCAAATTTAACTGAATGTGTTACTTGCTATTTCTTTATAATAATTTGTGAAATTTACTAGCTATTACTACTCTGAGTGAATTTTTTTTTTCTCATTTAAATATTTTTTTTTCTCATTTAATTTTATTTTAAATTATTATTGATTTTTTTTTTTTGTGGTACATAATTATGTATATACATTTATATATAAATATCATTTATATATAAATATTATATATATGTATATACATAATTATGTATATACACATATATATAAATATATTATATGTATTTATATATATTTATATATTTATATATAAATATATATAAATATATACATGTATATATAAATATATATTTAGCTGCATTTATTTGATCAAAAATACAATAAATCAGTAATATTCTGAAATAGTTCAAAATAGTTATATATATATATATATATATATATATATATATATATATATATATATATATATATATATATATATATATATATATTTTTTTTTTTTTAAGTGCTGTAAAATATTGTTTAATCTTATAACGGCAAAGCTGAATTTTTAGCCGTCATTACTTCTGTCTTTAGATTTACAAGATCCTTCAGAAATCATTCTAATATGCTGATTTGGCACAAGAAACATCTCTTAGTATAATCAGTGTTGAAAACTGTAGGATTCTTTGATGAACAGAAAGTAACAAAAAATAAATAAATATTACTGATTCCAAACTATTAAGTACACACATAAATAAAATAGAAATAAAATATTACTATGGTAAAAATAACAAATTAAAAGAGCTATATTATATTTTCCATGCTCAGTCAAAATAAAACTGGATAATTATTTTATATAAAGAAGGTTAGAAAAGAGGCCAATACACACAGATTACACACCTCCAGCATGCCTTAAGGAGAATTTGAGATAGAGGAAAAGAGACATGGACCTGGTGAGAAAGAGAAAAAATTACTGGAGTGAGGGAGATACAATTTAATCAGAGACTCCAATAGGATATTCTGAAGGAAGGAAGGGCAAAAGAGAGAAAAGTGCACTCCTGGCTAAAGTTCAGCAGCCCCAGTTTCCATATGTTAAACCTGGCCGCTCACCCCCCATTAAAATCTCTCCCTGGATCCCCTCTGCAGGCTTAAAGAAGCTGTGTATGACAGCCAATTACCTTATAGAAACTTCCACACAGACCCAGGACTCCATCTGTCCACCTAACACCCAGTGAAAAAGAGAAAATTCAACCACTGACCGCCTCTATGGACATAAATGGACTTCCCTTCTGCTCTTGTTCACCTGCTCCAAGACTCACTCAACTCACACACCTCTCGTTTTCTCTTTTCAATAATGACCATTCAGTTTCTCAACACTTTAATTAAAAAATAAATAAAATAAAAATTAAAAACATGTAACATGAAAACTACCCTTGAAGTAAATGGTTTATGTATTTATGAGCAAACATATCGGGTAAATTTAAGAGATGGAGGTGAGTATCAAAGTGTGTCCATTTCACATGTGCTTCAAAGGGTGTGTGTGTGTGGGGGGGGGGACTAGTGGAAAGAAATCATCCAAAATCCAAAATATATGTAAGCATTTATTACACTTTGTTTTTGTAGTCCAGAGATCTCCGACCCTGCTCCGGGAGAGCTACAATCCTACAGACTTCAGCTCCAATCCTGCTCCAAAACACCTGTCTGTAATTATCAAGTAGCCCTGAACCAAAGCCACTGGACGGCAAGGCTGCAATCTTCAGCCAAAAAACAAAACAAAAAACATAATGGCTAATGCTAACGTTGAGGCTTTGGCAGTACACAGGGAAGGATACCAGAGTTTTTTTTTTGGAATGGATGGATGGATGTCAGTGGTGTAGAGGCTTCAATACACTGAAAAAACAGCTTTTGTGAGGAAATAGCATATCATTTAATGAATCAACACTGTCCGCTAATCTTCAACAAATTTTTACACTAAAAATACTTTCATTGGGAACTATATGCAAATAGTGTTGCAACAGGTATAGGATTCATTAACAGCATTATTACCTGCAAATATATGTCACATTACTATTTAATATTTTTTGTTATGTAATATTGTTTGCTTGCTTTCTTTGGTTTTCCAGTTTTACCTTAAATAGGTTTTATGATATTGACTATTATGTGACCATGTATTGATATAATGCATTTTATGACTAAAGGATTTTCATTATTTCAATTATTGTATACAATTTTTGTATTGTTGTGTTGTTTAATGAAATTAATATATGCTCTTTCTATGGCTTCCAATTTTCAATAAACAGACTTGCAATGACTTGTGTATGTAGAAATGTAGTAACTTGACTGCTGTATGTGCATACCTGTCAAACCTCCCATTTTTCCTGGGATTCTCGCATATTTTACCATTCTCTCCCACTATCATTCCGTTTTAACATTTCCCATATTTCTGTCATTACAACTCTCGGAGGGATTGGCATGGTAATGTGCATGACAATGTTAATGTATTTGGTCTTGGCGGAATAGATCTGCTATGCTGCTGCTGCTGCTGTTGTGGCAGAGCAAATACCCTTGACTTGCTACTGCCAATACATCCACAACATGCTGCTGTAAGCATGAAAGAATATTGCTGCTGAAAATATAACATACATAAAATAACCCCATAACATATGTGAATCACCTTGTATCAGATCTATACAGGTGGAGCTGGGGAAGGTGGAGGGTCTCTGAAGCAAGCTGCACTGTTATGGCGAGCTCTAGGATTATTGGACATGGTTGGAACTGAAATCTGCAGTAAAATATCTCTCCAGGAGCTGTAGTATATCGATTTATGTAGATTTCTATTACAATATGTAGATTTCATGGACCATCTTTCAGAATATGTTTTCTTCTAACTTCAGTAGGACTTTTGTACAACGAAATCTTCTATTCTAAAATTTATATTATTTTATTCCTAAAAATAACTTGACATATACTTTTGACAGTATTTTCTGATTTATGGAGGGATAAAGAACATATCTAAAATCCCCTCATAAAAAATCTTTAACTTCAATATGTTATATATATATATATATATATATATATATATATATATATATATATATATATATATATATATATATATATATATATATATATATATAGTGAAAATTAATGGAAATGAACTGTAGTTGATCTGAGCTCAGCTGTAGCAGCACTAATGTGATCCGATCAACCTCCGGTGTCCAGCGGAGTAAAAACCCATAACACGGCACTGCGGCAAACTGTGCTGGACATGTGTACCCCCGCCATCTCTGGCAAATAGGAACTTGTTGGGCACTCAATGTTCCCATCTGCTCCCTCTTCCCATCTACCCCAGATTAACCCTAAGAGCCAAGTCAAGCAGCTTTGCCCCACAAATGCCACCCAGACCTGCCAATGACCACCGGCCTTCTGGGACAGAGAGAGCCAAGATCCTGTTCTGCTTTAGCAGAGCAGCTAACAGCTCCTAATCAGGTTGAAGAGATTCACAACCTTTCACTAATCCAAATGGTATCTCACAAGTTGTGAAGAGGAAAACTGTGGCCCATAGAACAGCTTTCAAATCCCATTAAATGTCCCCTTCTTCGTGATTCCATGTTTTAAACTTTAGTTAGTGTGTAATGTTGTTGTTAGAGTATAAATAATATCTGTAAAATTCTAAAGCTCAAAGTTCAATGCCAAGCGAGATATTTGATTTAACAGAATTCGCCTACAAAAAACGACCCGTTTGGATTACATCCCTTTAGTTCCTGCAGTAATAACGTCACTAAAACAGTTTTTTTGACTAACCACCGCTCACATGAATTCACAAACAGGGGGGCGTGGCCTTGTTGTGCTCCGACGGAGAATAAGGAAGAGCTGTTTGTGTTTGTTGCCATGTTGTTGAAACGCTGTTTTTTTTTTCATCTCTGAGTCCAATTATCTTTGTTTGGGCTTCCCAGGAACGCTGTACTTTGAGATTAATGGTTACAATTTATGTTTAACTCGGTTCCCGAAAATTATAATGCAAATGTAAAACTATGTGCAGCTCATTTTGCTGAGGACAACTTTCTCAATCTCAATCAGTTTAATGCTGGATATGCACAAAGATTATTCTTGAAAGATGGAGCAGTTCCCTCTTTGTCTGGGGAAGGCGTTGTTTATGGACCACAACTGGTAAGTGTATTTTATTATTTAAGTTGGTGTATTTAACAGTTTCTGTAACTTTTTACACAAAGGGCAACGCTGTTTAGCTTTGTTAACTAGATGTTAGGGCTGTGCAAAAAAACGAATGTGGTTTTCATGCGCATCTCCTCAGTAAAAACGCTCCTCCTGTGACTATAAATACATCTCCAGCACGTGCGTTCTAGCCCAATCACGTTACCAGGAGGGCAGCCTGCTCTCAACTGTCGAATCACAACACAGGAACCGCTGGCACAATCAGAAGTCATCAGCCCGTTTTTGTGACAGTGAAAACAGCGGTATACAGATAGGTGAATTGTGTGAAAAATACTGTGTTTTTTTACACGCGAAACATGAACACATGTTATATTGCTCATTGTAAACACAATCAAAGCTTCAAAAAAGTGCGTAAAACGGGACCTTTAATGACCTACCAATAGCTTTTTAGATGCACTTTAGATGTTTATAGTGAAATAAACTGCATATTCAATGCCATGGTGTGATGTATTTAGTACCTTGAGTTTGGTCAGGTGCTTGATGGCAGGAGATTTGTCCACTTTTGGAGAGAGGTATAGTTCCCATTTTCCATATTCTTTCTGCGTGAAAGGGTGTGACTCTTTTCCCCAGGAATCTGAAGATAAACATATTGAATTATTCATAATTGCTTACCTTTGTATGACACACACACAAATTTATAATATCAATAGCATGACTATCCAGTTTGTGCCCGGGTCACTCTAGAAGCAAACTACAGGCATATTTCCACATGGCTCTTTTGAGTGGCTTCTTTTGTGGCATCCTTTTATACAGGTGTTATGAAGAGCTCTTGATATGTTTGACTCGTGAACATTTACTCTGTTCTTGAACTCTGTAGCCCCTCAAAGTGATTGCCAGTCTTTCTGTGACTACTCTAACATGCTCTTTTCAATGACTCTTTTTCTTAGTTTATTTAGTAGGTCACACTTTATTTTAAGGTCCAATTCTTGACTTGTTTTTAACAAACCATCAACTACGACTTTTTCCTCAATAAACTCCTAATTTGCTGCTTATTAATTGTAAGGTAATTGTTACGTTTAGGTGTTGGGTAAGATTAGGTATGTTGAATATATTCATGCAGAATATGTGCTTTATAAGAACTAATAAACCGCCATCATGTTAATAAAAGGCATGCTATTAAAAAACTAGTTAATAGTGAGAATTTTTCCCTATACTACAGTGTTAACATGTACAGTGTATTAGTTTACTGAATTTCCAAGACACTTTTGGGAAACTCATAGCACCTCTTAAAAAGGCCCAAGAAAGGGAGATTTTTTTTTCAAAATGAAGATTTCAGGATGTCTTTCTGCTAAATTGATAAAAATTATTTAGTGTTATGTATAAGCAATATGACACTCCTAACAGTGCAATATGGCTTTATATCATTGAATTGCTTCATTGAAATAATATTGTATTATTGTATTAGAAGCTCACTGTATTATTTAGAGTAGAGTATTGTGAGAGAGAGATGGACTTCGTGAGTGTGATTACCTGCAATCTGATACAGCAATAATTCATCAGATTAATCTCAAATTCACAATAAAACAGTTTCTTTGTCTGCTGAGTAAAGATATATCTTTGTCGTACAATCCTTTCATTTACTAAGGGGGATTTCTGATGACAGCGATGCTCTGTCCATTTTTTCGCTGCAAAAGAATGTAACTTTAATCGTCATCACACACACACACACACACACCGTTTTTCAATACTAAATACTATAATTAAATATTATACTATACTATTATTTATATAAAATGTTATTTATTGAATAATGATATTTAATAAACAACAACAGCCATCTTAAAAGTTGCTAGACAATTTGCTCTTGCATACAGCATTAACGATACATAAAACAGATTTTGCACTTAGCCTAAACTATTTGCTGTGAAACAAATAATTGATTAAAGAGACCAAAGGCTGCCCATTAGATTTACCCAAAACAAATTATATCTCATCTTTAACCACTATAGAGACATCAGAGCCAGCAACAAAATTACAGAAGAACTGGCGGAGGTGAGGCTGCTCTTAGTGGATTCATGAGCACTGAACGCCCGCTGACGCCTTTGAGCTCACGTCTCTGAAAACATAGAAGCACATTTTTTGGAGCTCTGTTATCACCAGAATATTGCACTTCTTTCACCCAGTCAGATTCATGAACTAGAAAGAACTGTTATATAAAATAGGACATTTCCTAATCAGACAACTCTGACCTTTTGACGAACAACCACTTCAAGCACAGCAGACCATAATAAATTTAACATATCAAATGATTGAAATGTCACATGATACAGCCCAGACTTACAAAATTAAAGTCAGATAAATGTTCAGACATGGCGTCTGGAACTGTAATAGGTAAATATTAAATATTTAAATTGTTCACAGATATGTTTATATTGTCATGTGTACAATTTCCTTTGAGTTTCTGAGTTTTAGGGCCAGATTTACTAACAGCTTGCACCACTTAAAATTTTTGTGTCAACTATTACTTTAAAAATAACGGTAACACTTTAGAATAAGGTTCCATTAGTTAATGTTAGTTAACTACGTTCGTTAACATGAACTAAGCAAGAACAATCCTTCTACAGCATTTATAAGTCTTAGTTCATGTTAATTTCAACATTTACTAATGCATTATTCAAATCAAAAGTTGTGCTTGTTAACATTAGTTAATGCACTGTGAATTACCATGAACTAACAATGAATAACTGTATTTTCATTAACTAACATTAACGAAGATGAATAAATACAGTAATAAATGTATTATTCATTGTTTGTTCATGTTAATTAATACATTAACTAACATTAACTAATGGAACCTTATTCTAAAGTGTTACCAAAATAACTTATAGTGCTTAGAGAGAGAGAGAGAGAGATACACTTTAGAGTTTCAGAGTCTGTCGGAGAATCTTCATACTTTTGCACAGCGAAGTGTATTTACATAGCCCTTAAAACCAGCTCCATTCATCCATGGCTTTAACAGCTGAATAAATGTAGAGGCAGAGTGTAGTGAAAATGCAGAGCGCCATACAGCAGCTGACTTTACAGACTCCCTCAGACTGTTCATTCAGTTTCTGGGAAAAAAGCCACGCAAGACTGTGTGACCCCCCTCTCAAAGCACAGAAAAAAAGACTCTGATTTGTTGTGGATAATTTCTGTCGTTCTGCCCTTTACGCCTCTGTGTATCTCTTTTCACATTACATACTCTAATGGAGAGCAGAAGGCGAATATAAATAAATCAATCAATAAAAGACCAGTGCCAGTGCAATATGTCTACCCACCTGCAGCCCCCCGACACAGATCAAGACCGGCTCCCCCAGACCCAAATTTCTCTCTCCCTCTCTTTCAAACCTCTCATTCCTACTGTGAAATTGAAACCATATAATATGAGCCATGTCAAAATGCAATCTCACGCCAAATTGGAAGTTGGGATTTCCTATGACACCGCCTCTGGGTCTCAGAGAGAGATAATTACAAAAAGGCAGAGGGATAAATAGAAAAGGGGAGGATGTGATATAGGTGGGGGATGGTCAGGGAGGAGAGCGGCCGCTGGTCATACGGATATAAGTAGTGTCACAGCGAGAAGAGAGACAACATTTTGCTGCGATCTAGAATTCTAGTAAACAGCTTCTTTCCCCAGAGGGAACAATGTGCCCTTTTCACCCGACAGTATGAATTCACTAACTCCAAGAAAGGCGTGTACACATTCATAGCAAACACACACACACACACACACACACACACACATTCCAGATATCGATGATGGAGTACGTCTGAACTATGCGTGTGTGTTTTTTAAAGCAGTCTTCTCAGTTTACATATTTTTTTTTTTTTATTATTATAACCATAGTACTACCATGGTATTCTTTGAGGGTTATTTTATAATTACCATGGTAAGACAATTGTTCAATGTCACGGAACATATCAAAATACAGAGGTATTCCCAAATGATAGCACAATACCACCACAGATATATATATATGTGTGTGTGTGTGTGTGTGTGTGTAAATCCTATTTACCATGAGATGTAAATCCTGTGGCAAAACAGAGAAACAAATAGAGACATCATTAGCGAAGCTGCTTTTCCAACAAAGTAAAATTAATTAGTTTAACCCAAGCTAAAGAATAAGCATGCGCATTTGATCAGATACAACTGCAGTCACAAATTATGAGATGTATTATTCGAATGCTTGGTGAAAGAGATGGGTTTTTAATCTAGATTTAAACAGAGAGAGTGTGTCTGAACCCTGAACATTATCAGGAATGCTATTCCAGAGTTTGGGAGCCAAATGTGAAAAAGCTCTACCTCCTTTAGTGGACTTTACTATCCTAGGAACTACCAAATGTCCAGCGTTTTGAGACCTTAGGGAGCGTGATGGATTGTAACGTGGTAGAAGGCTAGTTAGGTACGCAAGAGCTAAACCATTTAGGGCCATATAGGTAAGTAATAATAATTTGTAATTGATACAGAACTTAATAGGTAGCCAGTGCTCATATTTTCCTGACCTGGGTTGCGTTTCCCAAAACCATAGTTGCTAACATGTTAGCTGGGAAATTGCATTGCAACCAACAAAGTTACTAACTTAGTTAGCAACTATGGTTTTGGGAAACGCACCTCTGGTAAGAACTCTAGCCTCTGCATTTTGGACTACCTGTAGCTTGTTTATTGAAGATGCAGGACAACCACCAATAGTCCAGTTTAGAGGTCATAAATGCATGAACTAGCTTTTCTGCATCAGAAAGAGGTAACATATTTTGTAGCTTGGCAACGTTTCTTAGATGGAAGAATCCTGTTTTTGTAACATGGGAAATATGGTTTTCAAAATAAATAAATACAGTACAGACACAATTTTGAAATGAGAGGAAAATGTGTAAAATAGAATGATACAATTACAAATTTGAAACTGTACAATATAATTGTACAATGTAAAGTGGAATTATTAGATTACTATGAGTGATAATTAGCTAAAAAAAAAAAAAAAATCACATTTTATTATGAAAAAGAAATGTGAGATGTGAAGTCTGGAATAACTTTTTAATTTGTTTTGTTTCAGTGATGGAATCCAGCTTTCATGCAAAGATGTTCTGCAACTAAATAATATCATATCCAAAAGAAAAATCATGTAAAAAATAACTATATAACCAGTTCTCTTTAACCATCTACACAGTTTATTCTTAATAAAAAAGGAAAACTATTTCACTTTCAAAGTGCTAATCTGACCAAAGGACTGCCAAACTATCGATCAGGAATAAGTCAATAAAACCAGCTTAATGAGGAAGCTGCTGCGATACAAAGACAACACTAAGAGAAGAACCATGAACTAGCTAATCATTCACTCCTTATCATCAATTATCATTTTAAAAGGTGCTTTAGGCTTTGAGATCGATATTCTCTTCAAGGCGTGTAAGCAGTGTATTAAGAGAAGACTTTGAGGGAGAATCTGCACCAATATGCATCATGTCTCACAGCTATAATCAATAATTGGTGAAATAGCATAAGTGGGGCCCCAGGAATAAGCTTCATGTTTGTGAACATACAGACATGAAGTATAGATATGTACATAGAAAACTGGAGTTGGTAGTTTTCACAGGTCACACTCCCAGGACTCTGTTTCCCCACACGGCCTGCGGATCACAGCACAACTCTCAATTAGAAGAAGTCTGAAGTTGGCCAGAGGCAGTTTGACTGCTTTGCAATAAGACATCTGGTGCATTTTTCTAGTTGCACTCCCATTCCTTGAGGACTTCCGATTAGGTACCAAGGCTGAGATATAAGCAGTTTTGGGAGAGAGGAGTAAGAGGAGCACATTGGGACGTGGCCCACTGGTGTTTGAACCACTGAGAGTCAGATCATCAAACACAGATTAGGATAGCTAGCAATAACTGAGCCGGAAGATGCTATTTTTGCAATCATCTGTATAAAATTAAAAAGTACTCATATGTAAGCCTTTTGCTTTTCAGTGTAATGATGTCTTAAAGGGACAGCTCACCCGAAAATGAAAACTGTGCTGGTTGCTCTTTTTTATGCAATTGCATTGAATGGGGACAAAAGGACCATTTGATTATCATAAAATATTCCTGGTCTTCTGAAGTCGTAAAACAGATTTGAGTTGAACTCTGGAAAGCCGAATCAGTCAGATTCATAAATCAATCAATTCAGAATCAATTTAGACGGTGAGTTGAACTTGAGAAATGGTCAGTTTGATTTGTATATGAATCATTCAGACAAGTTTTGTAAACCAAAAGAGACAAACAGACCGAGATTCTCTTAGTGAGTTGAACTGCATCAGTGGTGGCAAGTACCAAATACATGTTTCAAATAAATGTTACACAATACTGTTGCTGCTGCTGCTGTTCTTTCAATAAGTGAATTTAAAGGGTATACAATAAATGAAATGCCAAACGAACATACATTTGTTTTTATCAAAAGTAAATCAAGACACCACACAAAATATAAAAGGTGTAACAATTTATCCAGTTTAATATATTAAATTAACACTAATCAAATAAAGTAACAAACTCCAATATATATATTTTTTTACATCATACCAAAGTTTTACAGAATATGAGACATTTACACTTCCCATAAAGGACTGATTTTGGTTCTTTTGTATTGTTAACATGATGCCATGTGCCTTGCACTGCTTTATTTAACGTTATTTTTAATTTTATCATATGTCATTTTAGGCTCTACTGTTAATGTTATCAGTATGCACCGGGGGTCTGAGAGTAACGCAATTTTGATTCTCTGTATGTATGTACTGTACATGTGGAAGAATTGACAATAAAGCAGACATTTGCTTGTTGATCCTGGAACAACATTCCTATTAATCAATTAATCAATCAATCAATCAATCAATCAATCAATCAATCAGAATTGAGGGATAACTTTTCAGGAAATATCTGTAGGCTTACAATCAAGGTACACGTTTGTTAATCAGCTATCATCTAAAACTGATTTTAGGAATAAATTATGGCTAGGGTTAGAGATTGGAATAAGTCTATATTTTTAGACAGTTATGTTGATCCAAGATCAACAAAAGATGTTGATCCTTGAACTTGTCTTACTTGCCAAAATCACAGCAACTGGCCAGTTTTGTGAACCAGGTATAAGAGAATTAACTTTAAGTCATAATTCACTGAGTCAGTAAACTGAATGAGTCCAAATGAGTCAACGTGACTGGTTTTGTGAACATCAAACAATTCAATGAATAGATTAGACTCAAAAGAATGATTCATTCACAAATTGAACATCACTGCTTCTCTCATCTATTTGGCTGCCAGCATTTATGATTTACTTTTTGGGTTTAGAACAACATGAGGGTAAATACTGTACATACAATAAAATATTCACTTTTGGGGCAACTAATCCTTGAAATCTCACTATATATTTTTTTTTTGTTGCATATACCCAGCACACCCTGAATGGTCTCGGTACATGTGTCCTTATGATTTATGCGTGTGTGCAGAAGCATGGAACGTGTTTTCTGGCTTTCTCTTTTATTGAAGACACTGTCACACCTCTCCGTCAGCCAAAGGAGGTGAGAAGGTCGGAGGGAAGGACGAGACAGGAGAGCAGACACAGTTTTTAAACAGGAACTTTAAGATCTCTTCCTGACAACACGAACTGACACAAAGTGGTCCCTTTCCTATTGGTCGACTCTACACAGGGACTGCAGGCTGACTCCACTGACAGAATATGTGATCCGTGAGCTCAGAACAGGTATCAGATGTTCCCACTCCTGCGTTTGACAGCTAAGAGCTTCACTCTGAGACACAACGACAGCAATGGGTCAAAACAGACGTCGGCTTAGAGGAAAGAAAGAAAAAAAGAATAGAAAAACAACAACTTCAACTTAAAGTTTCCAGCAACAACTACTCTCTCGGAGGAAACAACTGAGCACTGAGGCAGAGCGTGAAGGATACGTTGAGATGCTTTGTTTGTGAGGAACAGAGCCACAAGAGAAAGGTGAAGGAAACACAAACGGTAAAGAAAGAGGATCTAACCAAAAAGAGAATAAAATATTATGGCAAAAAGCATGAATCCCGCCAAAATGCTAGCAGTGCTCCCTCAGAGTGGAGTTTGTCTTGGGTTGCTGTTTGTAGAAGCTGGATCAAATAGGAGTTATTATAAAACAAAAAAACAAAAAGAATATTTATGAAAAGCATTTTCATTAAAAAAAGAAAACTAAAATGACACTAAACTACAAACAATGGTTAAAACGAAGTGAAATAATAAATTACTACAACATTTAGAAAGAATCGGATAAATATAATTGGTTTTAAATAACTAAAACTAAACTAAAAAGTAATTGAAAAAAAACAAAGTTAAATAATAATAACACAAAATGTAAATGTTTTCCTAATCATAAAGTCAATCACATGGCGTGACCTGAAATATGTGCGCTACAATAAATAAATACATTTACTTGTAGCTACGAAAATAACCACTACATGACTTGTTAATAAAAAAAAAAAAAAAAGTAGCCTATTAGCAATAATTTTAACATTTTTGGTGTAATACCACAACATGATCTGTATAATTTAATTCAGCTACTAACTGGCTTCATCATTCTGGTTAGATTACATATTTCACATTCAATCATTGATCTTTTTTTTACACAATATTTCTTTTTTGTTGTTCCCTCTTGCTACACATTCTGTCTTTTCTTCTCTCTGCCTGACAGTTATTCAAGTAGCACTGAAGCAGAAAGCTTTGAACATCACATCAAAGTTGTCTCATGCACGTTTCATGCTTAATGCACGTATGTGACCAACCATCTGGACATGAAGTTGGAAAAGACATGAACACTGAGAGTGAAATTCACTAAAAATGAATTGTGTTCGCTGATAGCACTGTTCATGTGTCAGCCAATAATGAGCCTCTTTTAGGTGTTAGCGCTGTAAAAATGACAGTGAGATCTAGGGATGCAGTGGTCTTTGGGGAATGTTTTTTCTTCTTCTTTTTTTATGAAAAGAATACTTTGATTTAACACGGATGCATTTAATCAGTCAAAAGGGACAGTAAAGTTTTTTAAAGAATTCACAAAAAAATCATGCTTGTATAAAGTAGCAACTGTTTTCAATATCGTTAATACTAATGCCTTTGTGACCTTAATTGACCAGCGATGTTAAAGTATAATTGTGACTAGTTTGCATATGACCAAGGACTTTCTTCCATATGTAAACAAAGCTTGGATGAAAATTGTCAACGTTTTGCCAATCAATCGATCTCTGTCACACTTTACCACCAGGGCATCAGTTTAATTTTCAGACACAGTGGTGAAGCTTGGCAGTCGGGACAACGCAAACTGCAGGATGTGTTCCTGTTACTTCAAGATTAGAAGGAATTGAGCCTTATCTTGAACCCTGCTTCTAACAGACTCCAAATCGGCTTTTAATGGAGTAAAACTTAACAACAGAAAATCAGTCCAACTCTCTCGTCCTCTCTGTCTCTAAAAGAACAATACTGTCAGACTACTTGTAAACAGTCCAGACAAGCACACAATTGGCAACACACATCATTACGGCTTAAAAAATCACTCAATGTAAACTCACTCAGATTCCTCACCCTGCAAACGCGAAGAGAATTTCAAGCAATAGCGGGCTAAAATGAAAGCATGTTTCTTTGGAAACAATAAACCGCTTGTACTTTGCTTCATAAATCTGTCTATTAGTAAGGGTCTGTGTCTGGATGTAACCAACAGACCTCTCTAAATGTTGACACTTACTGAAATCCCCAGTCAGGAAGACGGCCTCCGCTCCCGGTGCCCATTCCCTAAGGACCAGACTGTTGTCGGATCGCCGCTGAATTCCGAACGACTGGTAGCTCAGTGTGAAGTAATCAAAGGCCCCTTCTGCCTCCTCCAGCTGTGCCAGACGCTCGGAAAACCGCTTGTATCTGAAGTCACGACAGAGATAGAGAGCGGGACAGAAATATACAAAGAGAACATACAAATGAAAGACATTACGGACCCAAGCTTCATATCTCTCCTTTCCACGAACCAGAGTTCAGACAGTTGTTCTCCTCAGTTCACACAAAAAGATCACTCATATTCAACTTTCTCTGTCAGCTTTGCATTACAGAAAAAAAATAACAACTTTTATTTGAAAGTTATTTTGCGCAGAAGATCTGGCTAATGAGTCACAGGAGCAGAAATACACACACGGCTCTTTTCAACAAAGTTTGTCGTGTGAAACACACTCGCCAACACACAGTGATTAAAAAAGAATTTGTAACCTTTAGAAAGGCTTTTCAAAGGAATTCCTCACTCTTCTGTTCCTTTAATCTTACTGCTTTCACCAAAAAGACATGAAAAATTTGATCTGACGTAAATTAGTGATGACAGTCTAGAAAGTGGGTAAAATTCAGAGTGTGTGGACATGTGTTCACAATTTTAAAGTGAAAAGAGTAAATGTTGAATAAATTAAACCGGCTGAATTAAACTGATTTGTTAAAACGTACCATATTTTAAAGTCTGCATGAAATGTGTGAAATACTCAGGAAAACAAAACATCAGCCTGCTGATGAAATCTCATTTGTAGCTTGACATATTTTTAAGTATTCTGCCTTTTTATTTTCTTAAAGAGGGGGTGAAATGCTATTTCATGCAAACTGAGTTTTTTACACCGTTAAAGAGTTGGATTCCCATGCTAAACATGGACAAAGTTTCAAAAATTAAGTTGTACGTTTGAAGGAGTATTTTTGTTCCAAAAAAACCTCTTCAGGTTTGTCACAAGTTTCGGAAAGTTTTTTTCGAGTATGGCTCTGTGTGACGTTAGATGGAGCGGAATTTCCTTATATGGGTCCTAAGGCACTTCTGCCGGAAGAGCGCGCGCTCCCGTATAGCAGAGCAGAGGAGGAGAGACATTCACTGATCAGAGCGAGAGCGTCGCGAAAAGTCACAAAACAAGTGTGTTTTTGGTTGCCAGGGCAAGACAACCCTGCACAGATTACCAAAAGAGAAACAGCATTAAATGACCAGTGGATGGAGTTTATTTTTACAGAGCATCAACGGAGTTGTGCAAGTGTTTGTGTTTGTTCCCTGCATTTCGAAGATGCTTGTTTTACTAACAAGGCCCAGTTTGACGCCGGATTTGCACATTGTTTATTTCTTAAGGATAATGCAGTCCCAACGAAAAAGGGTCACGATTGTGTGTTGGAACCGCAGGCGGTGAGTAAAACTGCTTCAAATATCTCTGTGTTGTTAACTTAGCTATCGGCGTGTAAGCACATCAAGTAACCAACATGCGATGTTGTCATCAAACTGCACTTTCCACATGTAACGTTACAGCTTAAAAAAAAAAAAAAAAAAAAAAAAAAGACGACATAAAGTGGAACTTAGTCCTTTTCCAAAACCGCTAAGCAAATATATAGAGTTTCAGTACATACCACATAGGGGACGCCTTTGCTGATGCTGCTCTTGTTAAATTTCAGCCTCTGGATCTGTGTGACAGCTTCCAAACGCTCTCAAAGCAAAATCCTACTGATGCTCGTGATTCTTTAGCTCCGCCCACACGTCACGCCTCTAGGCGCTCGTGTTTTTCTGGGAAAAATCGGTACAGACTATCTTTCTCTTATAAATATGATAAAAATAAAGACTTTTTGGAGTTATGAAGGATGCAGTACTACTCTATAGGTACTCAAGATTAACAGGATATTGAGTGAAAACGAGCATTTCAACCCCCCTTTAAGCAAAACACTGTTCACACTGAGAAATGAGCAGGGATCTGCGTCTTCAAGGGAAAGTTCACCCAAAAACTTACAATTCTGTAATAAATTACTTACCATCATGTCATACCACACTTCTTGGGAACTTAAATTATTATTTTTTTTGGATGAAATCCGAGAGCTGATGCAGAAGCCAGAGTTCTGATATAGAACGCCCTTCTCTCTTAGTTCATCGTCTGTATACAGAACCACTGATGTCACATGGACTATTTTAACAATTTCCTTACTACCTTTATGGGCTGTGAACGTGTCAGTTCTGTTGCTGTCTATGCAGCATCATTTATGTATATATATATATATATATATATATATATATATATATATATATATTTTTTTTTAATGATCAACCAATTACGTAATAATCATAAGATGCCTAATATGGCCTGTCCTACTGCCAGAATGTAGAGAAGACAAAAAAAATAAAAAAATAAAAAAATACTAGAAAAGGATGATTAGTGAACATATTGGCTCTGTTTGCCATTTGCCATGCTTGCCCATCCATTAGAAATGGTGTATAACTGAGGTAAAATCATGCAAGACTTTAGCTGGTGTTTGAATGTAAAGAGTGTTGGGCCCAGCTGGGACTTCTGCGTGCATATTCATGGCAGTGTTAGGAATAATTACCGATGGGAACCGCTCATTTGGGTTCCTCTGGGAGTTTAAAGTGCTCATTAAAACTTGAGGAACAACAGGGTGATGGGTGCCGTCAAGTGGCCTCTCAAACGCTGCTCTTAATCACATAGAGAGAAAGCGAGAGAGATGGGGAGAGAGCGAACAGATGGACAGACGAAGGGAAAAACAGGCAGAATCTCTTCCTGATGATTCCCAGATAAACACAAATGACCAAACCGCTCGACCGATTACTGTTTTGACAGTTAACAGCCCAGACACAGATTTAAAGTCACAGCTTGTCAGATGATAAGCAAAACTACTTGCAAAGATTTCCTCAACTGTATCGAACAAAAATCCTGAAGTTTATGGAAGAAGCTGCTAAAAGATGTAGAATGCATATTACACAAACCTGCAAGACGAAAAAAAAAACAAAAAAAAAAAACAATTGAGCTTTGGTTATTTCAATGCCTTAAGCCTTGAGTTAGCTCTGATGGGCCACACACTGAGATCCACAAGGCTTTTTTCAGACGTCTATCAGCACGGCTGGATGTACGAAAGGGAAAAATATGACCCCCGTGGAGCAGATGGAGCAACTTAATCACCCCCTGAACAAATCTTTCAGCAGGCCGTCGCTTACTCAGTCCGGTGGTCAAACGGACTTGAGCTCTGAAAGAATCAGTGCTTAGCTCGCCCTGCTGGAGGCACCGAAGAGAGGGAGGGAATGCAGGAAACGCCACAGCCTGCCATCGCGGATATAATAACAAGCTTTCTCCCATTCTGTAATAACAATGATTCAAGGCGACCAGGAGCGGCCACAAAGTGGTGCGTGCTGCACCTCTGGTCAGTTTTAAAAGAGGCTACACTTGTCCATTCGATCTTGTCATCTTGAAAGCACGTTTTGGTGAATCGCTGCGCTCTTTGAGGGGGGACGCGTTGGTGGATGAGCATGGGGAGCTCGAGAGAGATTGTTAGAGGAGCGAGGGCACTCACACATGTCTCATCTTCTACGCTAACAGCCCCGGGGTGAGCTGACTCATCATGACACAGCGTTTTTCGCACGAATGGCTCACTTACACGCGGATGAAAACACACAGCAGCAAACACCTCCCATTTCTGCCCCTGGCATCCCTGCACGACCATAAAAGTGTCACAGAGGGTCTTTCACTGCTTTAGAGGCTCTCTTGCGTACACCCAGAGGCGTCAAAACCCAAACTCAAAAGCGCAGTTAAGCTTTGGAGTGGAACGAGGTAAAGAGGGACTCCAGAGAAACAGGAAGTGCTGATGGTTTAATATCTGCAGTGTGGGATGGTGAGCTAAGTGGTAAAAGTAGCGTAGTTTTTGTATCAGATGTTTATTTGACTTCAGAGTACATTGTTAAGACTACCATTTTGTTTTACTTTTTGTTACTCTGGCTTGAAAGCTGTTTAGTATGCATTTCTAATTATTCAGATTGTTGGTAAGATTTCATATTGTTTTGAGGCTCTTATGCTTAATAACACCGTGACTTCACCAGTCGCGACAATTGTTGTGTTGTGCCGCAACAGCTAAAATCTGTCTATGCTGGAGACGTCACATGACAAAGCAACTTTTTCTTTAGTACATTATAAATAGAACGAAGCAGCAGTTTACAATCAAAAATGTGTTGTGTTGTCGTGCCGCACCGTATCCAGTGAAGACAGCATCACTGATTATAATGGGTACTAAAGCCTAGTCTAATAAGCTAAAATCAGTCTAATATGCTGATTTAATGTTCAATTCATTTCCCCTTGTTATTAATTTTGACATTTGTGCTGCTTAATATTTTTGTGGAAACCATGATCCATTTCTTCCCCAGGATTATTTAATGAATAGAAATAACCATAAACTATTTCTTTTTTTTTCACACAAATTACAGCTGTCCAAAATATGAAAGCGTTTCTATCATACCAACATTTTTTAATGATCATAATATTCAACATTTAGCACCATTATTTACCAAGGAGAGACAACAGTAAGAACAACGTATTAGATAAGCGAGAAAAAAAAAAAAAAAACAAGGAAAATATAACATATCTTAAATATTTTAAAAATACATTTTTTTTTAAAATAACTTCATAATCGGATTTTTTTACTGCACGTAATTTTTAATCAAACTGCAAATGTTGAAATAGGCTAAAAAAAACAACAACAACATGAAAATACTATTTAATTTTGCTTTCTCCATATACATAAAATGCTAGTAATGAAATAATTTCTAAAAAAATTCAAAATGCCATTTCCAGCAAAGAATAAAACAAACAAGAAAAAAAAAGTTAAAGAAGCACACTATTATGAATGAGAAAGCCAGAGAAAGAGAGGACAAGAAACTTCTTGCTGAGCTTCTGCTGACACAAACCACATCTTAACCGTTAATTTAACCAATTAAAGAAGAAGGATGTGGACACAAGTCCTGTTTTTGTCTCCTGGATTTGCCATCGGGGACTAAGCCTTTGCCTGACTCAGCCAGTATTGACTGTGTCTTTTAAAAAATACTCAGGTTCTTTTTTTAAAGGTGATACACCTTGGAATTAAAACTCTTACTTGAGTTGTGGTTTAGTGGTTAGCACACATGCTCCAGATGCATTGATCTGGGGTGTTCATGTGGGAGATGAGAGTTCATTTCTTTTGTAAAATTAAGAAAATAAATGAGCCAAACAAACAAGTATAAGGTGTAAAATTAATATGGTATGATCTAAAAAGCTGGAAAAACCTTTCCTTTATTATGAGGCAGTTTGTAAGAAGTCAGACTTTTTCTCCATTTAATTTCTTCTCAGTTTATGGAAAAATAAGCATTACATCACTTTCTCACCAGTTGATATTCTAAAGTGAGAAGGAGAGTCCAAACAGCTGATGAAAACATCATAACAATCCATAAATAACCCTCATGACACCAGTCCATAAATTAACATCTTGTAAAGCAAAAAGCTGAGTGTTTGAAATAACCATTTTTTAAAGAAATGTTTTACTTCAAACTGTTGCTTCAGGCCAAAATATGAGTCCTCCTTCTGTAATATTGAAAAAGTTATCAAGTCTGAATCGGCAAAGAAACATCATATCAAGCACAATTTACCCAAAAAATTAATAAATGAAAAAAAAAAAAGAACTAAACAGTTCTAAAGAAATATGTCTGTGAATTTTAATGTGGGAGGACAATAGGGTATGGACTTTTCCACTGGAGGAAGTGTTATTATGGACTCATATTTTGTCCAGAATCAACTTTTTCAAGTTAAAACATCATAACAATGGATTTATTATAAACACACAGCTTTTCACATCACAAGATGTTTTTATCAGCTGTTTTAACTCTCATTCTCTGCAGCCATTCACTGTAGAAGTTCCATTCTTAAGTGAGTGATGTAATGCTAAATTTGTTCCAATGAAAAAACTAAAAAAAACAAGCTGATCATTCTATTGGATGGTCTGAGGGTGGGTAAATTTAATTTGTTCTCAGTGAACTGTTCTTTTAATAACAGACTACAATAAACAAAAAATAAAAAATAAAATAAAATAAAAAGAACCAAGTACCTTCACTCAGTGTCTTCTAGACTTCTATAATGCTAAAGCAAAAACAATCACCCCTTGAAATGTCCAAGAGGGATTAAACAGCTGCCAATCAGGATGTAACTGCAGGAAGCTGATGATACAAAATCGTTCGCCAAGTTATTATCTTATGACCAAATGCTATTTTCTTCAGCAAACAGTGAAATGGTCCAGGTGAATCTTTACCTGGGGCTTCTTAAAGGCACCGCAAAGACAAAGGGAAAATAAGCTCATGAATAATAATGGTGTAGTGCAGTGTGAGAGAGCTTAGCATCCATGACTTGATTATTGGTGTGAAGCGGCATACTGGTGAATGCCAGCATACTACTGAAGGGCTGCTGGCTTCATACAGTGTCTATCCCGGACCAGTGTTGTGAGCCCTTAAGCAAGGATCTCGAGTCCAAAAATTGCTGTGGGTTCCAACTGTCTCTGTCATCCCTCACCCATGAATCCACCACAGTGGTGTTCCAAATCACATTGCTCTACTGCATGTTAATAAAATTTGGTTCCAGAAAAGAAAATCGATCTCATGTTGTTGTAAACCTGTATGACTATGTTCTTTCTTATTTGTCTTTGAAATACGAAAAAAAAATTGGAATAAAATACTGCTCTCTCCAAGCAAATGCAATGAATGAGGACAGCTCAAGCCTCTAAAGGATCATATAGAACTACAATTAGTTCCCATTACAGAATGACATTAATAATAAGTGAGTTGACAATCATTTCGAATTTAGATCTTGCAATGCACCTTTCATTCTTGTAACTGCAATATTTAAATCTCAAGTTGCAAATCTGAAGATATCTTAAAGTGTAAATGCAATTTACTTTTACTTTTTTACAGAAATAGGCTTCCATATGTTATTTATGTTTGTGCGACTCTTGGTATATCATTAAAACTAATATAATGCTTACACAAAGCAAGGTTTGTGGTATCATTATTTATGTATAATACATGAACCCTACTGTAATTTTTGTTGACCCCTCTAGATGTGTGAGGCTCTAGAATCACCCCTACAGCCCTCCCTATAAACAATGCAACATGCTAACACACAAACCCACCTTGTTTTAATCAATCTTTCAGAACATTTGAAATATAGAGCCTGTAAAATGACGAATAAGCTCACAGATAAACAACCACCACCTGCATTACACAAATGTGTTTCACCAGAGGGAGAAAAACCGTTTGCGTGGCTTGACAGAGCTACCATTGCCTACAAACCAAGAGCTGCTCATAAATATCACAGACAGAGATCACCTCATAACCAATTCTGAGTCCCCGCGTGCACCCGCAGAATGCCTGACTGCACGTTTTGAAGTTTAATGAAAAAAAAAAAAAGTTTTGCATGCGCACAGGAGTTCAGAAAGAAACCCGTTTATGCATTCCTCGCGAGTGTCGCAGCACCAGAATGGGCTTAATTGGTGTATGCCATCTTATTCAAATCTTATACTCTAAATAACATTACTTTTGGTTTTTGTTTCCCACCCCATTTAAGCTCTGCGTTTATCCAGTCCCCTGGGTGCACCATTCTGAATAGAAATGAACCTTATCAAAAACATTGTCTGAGAAAGGGAATATTAAGAAGGCAAGAATAAATGAGGCAGCAAAAAAATTAGTGGTTGTTCTCTGTTGGCAGAAGGCAAAGGTGGTATGACATGTTTACTTATGAAAGGAAAAGGGGTGGGTGGGGTGCACAATTACAAGGTTGGCCCCTAACAAATGGAATTCTGGATCAATTTTGTACAAACGTCAGAGGTGGATTCAGACCTGGCTAATGAATAAAATGTAACTTTGAGTATATGTATAATGATGCCGCTACACCATCTTTTAACTCACTACTTTATGTACAGTGAATATTATGACCGACAGGCTCTTTAAAAGTGCCAACAGCTTCATCTCTGGCTCCCAAGAGGAAAGGGGCCATTATCAGTGATGAAGGCAATCAATCAAACTGATTCATTTCTGAAGCAATAAATACGGCATTGCACACAGGGCTGAAAGAGAGCGATATCAGGATGTAATGACTCACACTAGGGTAGAAGCGTCATCTGCAGCACCTCGAACTGGTCCTCAGCAGAAAAAAAAAAAAAAAAAAAACTTCCATAGCAGGGAAGTGGCTGTCAATCCTTCAGACAGTAAAAATTGCTGTTAATTCTAATGGTTTTCATTACAATTTTTACTTGATCTTTGTAGGTGTTGCATACAGAAAGCATGGTCAGGATCCTTAAAAGGCTCAGAGCCTTTTCATTCAAACAAGAGCAGCTGATATAATGAGTGGCGATGTCACACTGGAATTTGAAGTTTTTAATGTGTTGCTGTGTGTTCGATGCGGTTGTCATCAATGGCAAATCCTGTTATAGAGCAGAAGTGTTTTCTCCCGCACAGCTCTCATCCACAGTCTGCTTTCCATTCCAGTGCTACACAAAATAAAATGCATACAGAAACATCCCTGCTACTGATGCACATCCACTGACATATGGCTGCAGCTTTGTAAAATAAAAATAAATAAATAAATAAAAATACAGTATATATATATATATATATATATATATATATATATATATATATATATATATATATATATATATATATATATATATATATATATATATATATATATTTCTATATGAAAGAAAAAAAAAACAAAAAAGTGACGTGACGTGCATTCAGCCAAGTATGGTGACCCAATTTGTGCTCTGCATTTAACCCATCCAAAGTGCACACACACAGAGCAGTGAACACACACACACACTGTGAAAACACACCCGGAGCAGTGGGCAGCCATTTATACTGCGGCGCCCGGGGAATATATATATATGATAACAACAAAACTTTCTTTGGAATTCAGAACCAGAGCTTTTTTTTTTTTACTCAAATTGAAAAACTAATTTCCTGTTTATTATTTTTACACTACATAAGTATGCATTAATTTTCCCTTTTCCCCACTTTAATTTTAACTATTTTCCCCACAGATTTAAAATGTTATTTGACATTTATTTCTTCTCATATTGACTCATTCTCACATCACATGATAGCAACCTGCTTGCACACCTTGTCACATGAAATGATTATTATATACAAATGTAATAAACACCATTAAAGGTGCCATGTGTCATGTCTGGCAAAAAAATTAAGTCACACTCCACATACCATACCAGATGGGGACAGTATGCCTCGATAAAGTGAATTGGTCTACTCTAGAGTAACAAACGAGAAACGGCATAGTCGCTGTGCTCCGCCCCTACCTTCACAACAACCCTAGAGCCATAGCCGAAGCCTAAGAGGACGTTTTGCCTCCAGAGGAACGTTGGGTGATTTCAAGTGATTTTGAAACATGACATCTTCAAGCTACTCCCCTTCACCTTTACCAGTGAATATGTTCATATTCGTTTTGTTCATATTACATTTTGAGTTGTACATACACATTATTTGAATTAAATTAATTTGACAGACAGCATTAGACAGCTGATGTTGACCAAGCTAGTGCCAACCAACGTAACCAGAGCTGCCAACTCTCAAGCATTCACCGTGAGACACACGCAATTGACTCTTTTCACACGCTTTCACGCCACACATCAATTTTCTCACGCACAGAAAAAAAACACGAAGCAAAGAGGACACGGAGACCAACAGCCTAGACAGAGCAGGTTAGTTATGATATAAAAAAAATATCAGATTCTGTAAATTTTATGACGCAATTCAAACAATACCGTTTTGGCACTTGGTAAATGTTACACGGCAGATCCCTAGCTCACTTGAACCGATCATGTCTACTATAGTAAAAAAAACAAAAACACCGTAAGAAGATACAGTAATGACCAAAATGTATTCCTCATACATAATGTCATTCAATCAGTGTTTTTTTTTATCAACGTTAAGAGGTCAATAGGGCTGATAGGACTCTCTGTATGTTTACAGCATTTGGTGATTTATCATCGAAGACATTTCAAGCTTCTTAGGTAATGTTACATTTTAGCATCAGCTTGGTAGAGACGGGCTTTGGTAGATAACAGGTGAGAACCGGATCAGATCTGTGGGTAAGTTATAGCTAGCTAATTATCAAACGCAGCTACGGTTAGCCATCTCTAAGATTAGCACGTTTATCGAACAGCCTTCGATACATTTCTATGTTATAACTTCCCGAAAAAATTACGCAAACATATAAAACAAACTTCTAGTGAAATACTAACAGCATCTTACTTACCAATCCAAAAGAAATGTTGCAAGTTCGGAAACGAAACTCATTTCTTTCAAGTCCATCAGTTGTCTCCAGTGATGGAAAGCAGTGCCGATGTTTACTCTGGTTCGGCTCCTTTTCCTATCGGATTTGATTTGTGCTTCCGAGCGTGGTTGTTTCCCTGTAGCGGGTGGTGGTGGTAGGGGTCTCTTGCCAAGGGCTTCAGCCATCCTTCCACTCTCTTCCCTGAACTGAAATGAAGTAGTGGGCTGTACTTTCCACACGACTGACATCAGGTTCAAGAACGCCCACAAGCCGTGCGAGTTATTCGTGTATTGCAGGTTGGCTGGTGGTTATGTTGCCCGCATACCGCCTCCCATGGCCGAAACTGGTATTACGACACCTGTCGGGCCATGGCTAGTAATGCTAATGCTAATTAAGGTTGATATCTCTGCAGCACTATAACTTGACATTTTTTTTTATGACATCATTGCCCTTATTTCTTCTCATTCTTTTGATGCGTGTAGGTCATTTTTTTTTAAATATTTTTACCTCAATTTTTGCACATGGCACCTTTAAGATAAATGCACATATGACCAATGAGGCAACTAACAATAAGATAAACCATCTTAAAAAAAAAAAAAAAAAAACATTCATCCATAAACCAGGAAGCTGTAGCAAAAAAAAAAGTTAAATTTTGAGTGAGGATATGGATATTTTGAACCGCAAAGTTCATTTACATACTTCACACAAGTATTCTTTTCTAAGAAAGTTTACTGTCAAATTGTCATCATGAACTGAACCCCCCCGGGACAATATTCTGCTGACAATGCCTGACTTAATTTTCACTTTCTGTCTCCCAGCCCCACAAAAACCATCCCAGTCTCAGGTGCATGTGCCTAAGCCTGCACGAGTGCTAGTGTGTGTGTGTCTGTCTGAGAGGCTCTAGACATTAAAGTGAATTTTAACAAGGTATGACGACTGGCTGGTGGTATAGGGGAAACCTGCCAAGCTCAGACGCTGTCTCTCTGTGTGCCATCTCACCCTGTTTTCACAAGCTCTGGCCAATTAGCTGCTTTCTCTGTCTGCTGGACTAGCTGACAGTCCCATATCTTCCACTATGAGTTCTATATGAACATTAATAATCAAAAAAGTCTGGAATTCATGACTGTCACAGTAAAGCTGCTCATGCTCACCGAATATGGCAAATGCTACTACATCAATCCAAAATTATTATGGAACCGAGAGGAGACAATGAGGTGGTGCCATGAGGATTCTAAGGTGAAGGATAGTCTGTTCAGGAAAGCCAAAGTTACACAATTTCACAACATTTTGGCTCTTAATAAGCAAGGAATAACAGGTACAGAATAACAATAACAGGAATACCTCATCCAAAAAGGGTAATTTAGTAATGCAGTATCAGCAAAACATGACAACAGACCTTAATCATGGTATGTGCATTATTGAATTTCACATGGATGAAAACAAGGCTGTGACTTACGGTTCTTAACAATGGTATAAAAGTTCTTAAATTTTTCTGAAATCTGATTTTCCCAACTGAAAGTCTGTTTTAAAGTTCTATTAGCTGAACAGTCGGTACTCTGCTGAAAAATAGCAACCATTATTACAAACATTAAAAACCACCAACTATTAACAATTCCATTTTCCATTAAAACCAATACTTACCCCTTTATAACCAGTAATGTTATTAAAAATTATGTGATTGTTTCTTGTTTTTATTAGCATGGTATGCCATTAAACTACAGTACAATCCATTTAACACACTGATGTACTTCTATCCCACACAGCCTGCTTTTCATTCTTGTCAAAAATTACACCTACCCTGACTAAGTTCTGTTCAGGTTTAGAATTAAATGAGAGCAAGTAAATGACAAACTTTACTTTTGGTGAACTATCCACTTAAAATCTTATAATACTTTAATTAATTGATATGTGGAGCATATAGACGTGGCAGCATTAATATATAAACGCAGACAGCTTAGATTTCTTTATTAGAGGGCGTGATACGTCGGGCCGAACACGCAGCTTTCTGATTGGATTAGCATAGACCCGCAAGCTCCACCTGAATGACGCACATACTGAAGAACACTACAGTATGAAATTACAGTTATCTAAATTATTATGTTGATAAAAAAGAAAAACACAGAGTAAATTATTAAAATGGAGAATAAAACCAAGTGAGCATTTGCAGCATTTGATTAAGGTGTGCTTACCTTCTGCGCAGTTCTCCCTCATATTGTCCTATATACGAATCAGTCTGTAGAAACGCAGTGAGGTTTGGAAAACTCTCATCAGTGCTTGAATCCGACATTGCCGTGGCTCTCAGTTTTAATAGAAGCAATATATCATCTCTTGCTCAAAGGGGACTGGTAGTCCGAATTTAAAGGAGGTTGGGAGCTTCTCTGGGAGCTTGGCAAACACACGACCAATCCACCTTGGCCTGTTGCGCAATCCAGTCCGCGCGCAGAGCAGAACAGAACAAGCCTCCTTTCATATAAAACACATTTCTTGGCTGGCAGGAAATGTGCCCTCATCTCTCAGTGCTTGTGCTATCATAAATACTTCTTTCTTATTTTATTGCAATAAGGTTTTCACTGTAAAGTTGGTTTAAAATATTATACAGAAACACTTTGTTTTTTAACTTTAGAATGCAAAGTAGTTTTGACAATTTTGCCATTTATTTACTTTGTAAGGGGGGAATTGGCATAAGTAGTTTTTGGACTAAAGTTTTATTATTAACCATGTATAAAATATTGTATATGTTATATGTATCATATAAATGTATTTACTATTACATAAATATAAAATACATGTTATTTAATATTGATGTCTAAAACATGAAGTTCATGGTTATGTTTACACAGTATGTCAACATCTTACAAACCGATTTCAAAATATGTGTACTTATCCAACTAACCTCCAGAAATGGCAAGGCAAACTACTGTCAGAATGATGTAGTATGTAGTACTGTAAAGCCCCATGGCATGCCAAGATATTTTATTAATATACCAAAAGCTGCACATAGGCTTATCATTTATGCTGTAACTCACCAGGGGAAAAAGTAAGGTAGTTAAGCTACTTTTCTTTCTTTTTTACCTTTTTCTCATCATAATGTTGTGCATGCACGCACAAACTCTGCCACTGGGTTTAGTAATTTACCATAAAGAATTAGACTGCCCTCCTTTATTATTATTGTTATTATTATTTTTTTTTTTTTTAATTAGAAAATATGATATTCCTTTTTTTTATTATTACATTTACAGTCATACACCTACACATGCTCAAACAGGATCTACATACAGAGAAAATATTCTACTAACTTTCGGTCTTTGTCACGCTCTAGACATTCTTCCGTGAGAGAAAACCTCAGTCCGCAGGAGCGTAATGCGGGAAATAAATGCACACAAGTGTACTGTATGGCCAGCTGAACCACAAACTGGATTTGAGCTTATGAGATCATAAAGCCTGGGGTCATAGGTCATCTCACTGTTTATTCAGCCCACACTGGGAATGATGGCAGCATCTAGATGAAAACGGCTTTGGGAGCATAAAGAGTATTGTAGACATTTCCTCCACATATTCTCAGGAGCACAGAATGGGGTTCAGCTCCATAATGCATCAAGAAGAAAAATTGTTCTGTTAAATGAAAAGGCACATATGTCTTTTGCTACAAGCATTCTGTAATCTTCAGAAGGTATGATCAATGAATGAAGCTGTATTGTTGCTCCAGGCTACAGACTCTTCATAGTCCTCAGCCAGGTAAGCCTTATTCATGCTGCACGAAGGCCATATATTAGTTGTATTTGTCTTAAATATTATATATTCGTATAGGGTTGCTGTTTAAAATGAAAAGAGAACCTTAAATCGATTTTGCTGTTGTGGCCCAAGACAAATATTATACCATGTCCATATGATTTTTTTTCCTAGTTCCCTTCTGCCGTTTTGTATCTGAGGTGGTTCGCTCACTCTCTTTGGCCCCAAAATGAGATGAAAAAAAGCAAGAAAAAGGAAGTGCTGTGATTTGTCTATCCCAGGCCCTACACTGCTCTACTTCACTTGAGATCTACATTCTTACCTTTATTGTCTGCAATAACTTTGCCTGGAGGAGGCGAGGTATTTCCTGACTGTTTTTCTGAGACTGGGGAAGAAGAGTGAGTTATGATGTTATGAAGAATGCACACAAAGCACCCCACTCTCCCGTTTCTCGCTTTTTCTCTTGGCGGCATAGTTTTCCCTGGTGAAATGCAGCGAGAGGACAAGACGACAGCGCAAATTCCCAGGGTAGGGATGCCGAGGCGACATAAAAGAGCCTTAGATCTGGTAAGATGGTTATTATGGGCTGTGAATCGGAATCAAAAGGCCATTTTAGAGCTGTCACATGACCCCTGGGGCCATGTCGCCACATCACGTTGAAGACATTTCCTTCCAGCATCTTCCCTAGAGACAAGTCAAACAAGACCTCACCCAGACACACTCACTCAGACAGACTGAAACCCTTAGACACGGAGGACGAGGGATTCAGACAGACAAGCAGAGCTTTCGGGATAGTTTAGTTTAAATTAAAAGAACTCTTAAAATGGCTCCCTCTTGAAGTCGTCTGATGTGACTAGTAATGGAGTAGTTCTCAGATCTCATGACATGTTTTTGCTGGTAATGGACCCATTTTTGTAATCAGCACATTAAGTAGCTCAGTGGTGCATTTACATGTCAAGATTTGCATACGCATGTTTGGATTTACATACGTAACCGTGGATGAGTGGTCGAGAGTCACTTATACTTTACATCAGGTTTTGACAAGGCCGTTAAACCAACATGTCCCCCATAATATTGAGGTGTAGATTTACATATCCATGTCATCATAGACTTGTGCTTGGTGGATGGTGTATTTTAATAAAAACTGAGCACACCATGTTCGTTTTGCTGTCAGCGATAGATATGCAGCTTATATGTTTATGTGTGTGTGTGTGTGTTTGAGTCTGGTATTGGTATATGGTGTGTGGATTTCAGAGCAACATTTTATCTAGCCGAATCATATTTGGCCTTCAGCTTGTATAGCCAGTATCAGACAAAGTGTGTGATCTGGATATCATTTTATAAATATGGATCTTAGCTCTTCTATTGCATCAGCACTGTTGTTCACTCCTTTGTGATGAATTCAATATCAGCAGGGGCTCGGGTTGAAGGCAAATCCCTCCCGGTCCACAAACACACACTATAATCACTTGTCGGTTTATCCACCAGGGGGAGTATTCCATTCATTTTCATTCTCTACCTAACATTTCACCCCCTTTACTGCATTATTTATTTGTTTACCTTTAAATATAAATATATATATATATATATATATATATATATATATATATATATATATATATATATATATATATATATATATATATATATATATATATATATATATATTGCAGTAATCAGAAAATATGATCAAAATTGTTTGTATTTATTTCTAGCCTGAAGCTTTTTTTGCTCTGTTGCAATGCTACCAAACCAGAGCATCAAGATAGATAGATAGATAGATAGATAGATAGATAGATAGATAGATAGATAGATAGATAGATAGATAGATAGATAGATAGATAGATAGATCTATTGTTGGTCAATCACTGGTAGATGGGAGTGTCTGTGTTTCTGCATTTCAATTGCAAATTTACACACTTCCCATTTAAACAATGTGAATTAGTTGTTTCACATCTTTCTGTGTGTTTCAAGCAGAAGGCATGTGTGATCACAAGCTCTGATAAGAAATGACAGGAATTTATTGTTTATCTGTGGAGGTGTGCATGGATTTTGTGTTCACTGTTTTCTCTCGGTCACAGTCTGCTAGAGCTGCATGTGTTTGCGGTTGTAAATGTAAGCTGGGATAGATTTATAGAAAGGGATCAAGAGTGAAAAAGATTAAGCAGAATGGTGTATGCTGTTGAAGCAGCCCTGTGAGGTAATTGATCTAAATCACCAGTGTCTCCAATTTGGCAACTTTATGTGTTCCCTTTTTTCTGTGACTTGTATTTCTTCTGTTTGATTTTAGTGATATGCACTTTATAAATAACTTTATAGGGAACTTTTCTAATAATAGTTTTTGTGCCGTTTTGTGTTGCGCCGCTTAATTTTGGGCTGTCTTTGTATTTTAATGTAAATTTACATGCATAAAAAATGGTGTAGTTCCACTCATAGATTGCTAGTAAATTTCACAAGCAATTAAAAATAAACCAAGTAACACAATAAATTAAACGTAGTTTTGAAATAGGAATAGTGAAATAGTGTTTTCTTACATACTATAATAATCTTTGTTTTATTTGCAAGTAGTGCTGTTAAATCATTTAATTGTAAATAATATATGTATGCACACACACACCCACACACCCACATATATATATATATATATATATATATATATATATATATATATATATATATATATACACACACACAAACATATTCATACATTTATATTGTATATTCATATATTGCACATATTTCTTAATATATACATGTTTGTGTGTGTATCTATACATAAATATAAATATACACAGTACCCACACATCAATTATGTAGATGCAAACTTTTATCTTGGATGTTAATAATTAATTTGACAGCATTATTTACAAGTTGATAAAATTATTATTTTTTTTTCTCTTCAGTAGTGAAAATGTTTGTTGAGCCTTTTTAAAGCAGATGCTTAATGACATCTTGAATACATAGAACAGAAAGTCAATACTTCCTTTTCTCTGCATCATCATCACTGCTGGTTGCTTCATGCATCCATGAGAAGGGTTACGGTGAGTGATCTGGATATGTTTTCCAGGTTTCTTGTCCAGCACAAGACTTGCAATGAAACAGACAGGATGTGTATGATCAGGGCATATTGATTGATTTAGACCGAGCTCATGACACCTCCCGCCCACCGTACTTCAGTCAGTCACAAGTGCTGTGAGTCACTGATCTGATGCATTTCAGTAAGACTGACAGCACAGACGATCTCCATGTTTCAGTGTGTGTGTGTGGTCACAAAGAAAAGACTCCGAGCTTGTGATATATATATATTTGTTTGTTTTTTAAAAATAAATCTGAATTTAATTGCTGAAAAAATAAATTACAATACACTAGATGCATTTGTTTTCTAATTCATTTTCTGGTTTGAAAGAAGCCAAATAACATTTCCCATTAACTGCTAACACTAAGCTCTCCAATAATACAGCCAGGTTGATCAAAACAAGCAGGTGTTTATATCTCAAAGTAGGTAGTTTAATTAATATCTGAAAGAATTGCCTCTTCAAGTTTGGGCAAAATGCTTAATTTTAATTGTGTACAACAAAGGATCTGTGCTGCTTGTTGTTTTCATAGAGTTATTTTTTTATTCTTTCATTGTTTTTGTTTTTTTGTTGTTTTAACCGAGAACATTGAAAACTTGCAGCTTTCAACTCTGAGTAGACATGCATTAGTATTGAGTCATCAGGCGAAGAGGAGCTGCGACACGGATGAGATGAGCAATACATAGTGGAGAATGTTTTTAAAAGCCACCGGGCACAAGTCTGAAGGACTTCACATTTCCCTGATGCTTTCTAACAAAAATTAAAAGCAAGAAGGTCAGATGGATACTGACACATAATAAAATATCATACATTACAGCAGAAGCTTTCTATATTACTAAACAATCACAAATATCCACATTAAACAAACACCAAATAAAAAAGTACTGAACAATGTGAATGGATGATACTTAAGCCTCAAATCATGCAGCATATTTGGGAGCAGCATGATGTTACTTTCCTATGCAATTGGACTTCCAGTTGCATGAAAAATACATATGGATGGGCGGAAAGCAATACTAACTACTGTAGAATACCACAGCAACCACTATGCACTAACCTCTCCATTTAATATAAGAGCTAGTTATATTAATAATATCATCTGGCAATATCAGTAGCACAAATCTGACCCAATTGTTATACACAGCAATGTTATTAATAACCTTGAAATGTGTTCAATCAAAAACTGTAAAACTCAAAGTGTTGTCTCATTAAATGTATACACCTGCATAAAATCTAATAAGAGCATGCAGAATTATGATGCCCTTTTGCCTACTTTGAAATAATGTGTACATTCAGAAAGATGGACAGTTACATTGAAATATTAAAATATTTATTTCCCGCAGTCTAATACTTTTTCGTTTAGCACAAAAATTGTTCCTAAGATTGTTTGTTTGACATTAGAGTCCACTGACCATCGTGTTCAGAGTTTTCTGTTAGTCTGCTGTGGTACATTTAAAAGACGTCATCAGCTGTCTGTTTGACCCTTGAATCAAAGACGATTGAAGTCAGAAGTAAAAACATGAACCAGACTTCTCAGTTTAAAGGCGTTAAAGGGGGAAAAAGGGTTAAAGTGCAGGTCTATGTTTTCTTCAAGAGAAGTTTGTGAGAATTCACTTTCAGCTTAAGGTGAGTTCTGTCTGTCTATGCAGTTTTGTTTCATTTGACTTACATTTATGCATTTGGCAGAGTTCTATAAAGCTAAACAAATTCATATACCCCTGCTAAGCTACCATTATCAGAATACATTACCCGGTAAACAAACCTTGGCTTGCCAGTACTGAAGTTTTTTAATGTTCTCCACAACAGTACAGGTCAAATTTGAGTTTCGGACATCATCTCACTAACGTGATCACACATTTTCACACGCGACCTCAGACACATCACTCATTCTTGGAACTCTTACAGCCTCCTTGTGAACTTACTTCATGAGGTGTTTAATGGATGTTTCAGATCCTGTTTTCTGGTCTGGGATTACAAAGATTCAAGCTACATTATAGAGCGAGTGAGGTTTTAATGCATTTATATGAAAGCATTAATGGCCTCATTAAAGCAAGAATGTTTCCTGTAATATAAACATTTAAGTTCATTATGTCTGTTCTGTGTACTGTGTCTATTGGAATCATAATTAAATTATGAAATAGCTGAAATAATTTCTGTTTTCTCAGAGGGTCAGCTCACTAAATTGCTTCACAGATGCCAAAAAATCGAATTGCTTTGAGCGATTCTTTAATGTAAATAGTAAAAATTGATGGTGGTTGGTTGGTGGGGCTTGGCAGTTGGGGGGAAAGTGTTCAGGTGGGATGGTACTGGGATTGGTGGGATGATCATGCAATGGTTGTGGGAGATTTAAACAGAGCTACATGTATTGCAAAAAATGTGATGTGTGTGTAAAGTAAAATATTCCCCGCAATATATAAGCTGTGCATGCTATTCAGACCAAATTCAAGTTATGAAAAACAAGTGCAGGCGTTAACAAATCTGTATACTAGACATTAGTGACAAACAATAGCTAACATTAGTAACACAAACTTGTATAATTCTCTTCATTATAAAAACATATATATACAAAAAATATACAAAATAATTCTTAATTCAGTTCATTGTGTACTTATTTAGATCAATAAACCTTGTTCAAGAGCTCTATACAGACATAATATTCAGTGTTTGTCATTAGTGACTCAGTCTCTCAAGTGTGTATCCTCACTTCATTTTCACAAAATCACTTCAGTTTTAAATGAGGTGGCGGAATGGCCTTTAGCTTACAAATAATTAGCTCGCCACCTATTTGCCTCTGAAAAATCTTGGTGACTTGCGGAAGCTGAGGGTGTACTGGTAGAAACACAACACATCCGGAGGAAAATCTTCAAGAAAAGCAATTAAGAGTCTTTTAATATGCTTCAGCTTTCACAGAGCTGAACTATAGATCACATTGACCTTTATCAAGGCACATGGTGTATATTTTACATGACACGGTTTTAACTTCATTTTCAGGCAGTTTATCACACAGTTCCGCTACAGAACGAAATTACAAAGGGGTTGATTTGCTGCTTGCGTGTCAGAGACGAGAGATTACCTCAGATTCTCTCACGGATTGCAGGCACACAGAAGCTGACACATTCTGAGAAGGAGTTCTTTGTGAACTAGATTGATTATGTTTTTATTTCTTTAGAGTTTATTTCTTAAAAAAAATAATAAGTCTCATTTTAATATTTACATTTTATCGGAAAAACTGTTATTGCACAGCTCTGTTGTGCCAGAAGTTATCTACTGTTGTTAAAGTAAAGCTGTGTGATTAATCTCAGTTGCCTTAACCTCGTATATTAACTTATATGCATGTACTTTGAAATATAAAAGAGGTTTTATGAGCACACTCAGTCCCTTTGAGGCAAGTCTGTTCACTTTTTGGTTATGCCTCCAGGCAGCTATTTTTTATGCAGGCAACAAATTCTCAACTACAGTCCTTTTATACTTGAATGGAGAAAGCTTACATTCTATTACATGTGGTTCTATTACTGGTTGATAGACAATAAGGTTTTTATGAATCTTGAATCTTATATTTCAATAATATAGTTCAAGATATTAAATATTCTTTAGTTAATTTTTTTTTCTTCATTCTTATTTTTTTAGACTTGTTGGCATTCAGTTGAGCTTTAACATTTTTGCGGAACACATGTTAGGAGAAATTGTTAGCCTGAATGCAATGTAAGTCGTCTGTTAAATGCATACATTTAATTTAAATTAAAATTTGGATCCTGTCAATCGTGAATTTAATTGCAAATTTTGTATTTATTTATTGTTTATGTATATAATTTTGGATTCATCATATAATCCAGTACTTTTTTTGAATCAGTTGATGGTTTAAATTCTATGGTAACAATGGTAGTATTTTTTTTAAGTCTTGAGTCCTATCATGAAATATTTGGCTTATGAAATAGCTTGCTTAAATAGTTTCACTTAAATTTGGCCTTCCGAGAAGGAGTGTATTAAAGCAATTACAACTTTAATAATATTTGTGAAAGTTTACCAGGTCTGCTGTTCCTGTATGTGTGTAGCACCTTCAGCTTTGCACATCCTTCCAAGGGATCCATAGACACGTGGTTGACGTTTATTTTTAACAAATTCCCCTTTTCTTATCCTAATGATTTATTTAGCACATTTCACTACAGATTGTTGTGTGTAGCTGTCACATATACAAGCTGTGCAAAGAAGCAAGGGAGAGATATTTATATTGAATTTGACAACAAGCCATGTGCAAGTGGCTCCAGTTACCCATTTTACATACAAACAAGGCATTTCTTAAAGGCACAGCAGTGTGAGAGAGAAAACAAATCTGTTGAGGGTGTCAAATGGTAAAGACAACTCAAATACAACTGTTTTGACAAAAAAAAAAAAAAAAAATCTGAAAATAATTGTTTTGTAGTTTTTTTTTTCAATGCTGTTTTTTCTATCCAACACTACAATGAATGACCCATGACTGGTCTCGACCCATCAGAAAGCACACAAAGTATGGTAACTATATTCCTTTATTCTTCCAAGATATATTCTCTTTCAGATGTAAGAGTGACCCTTTCCACAAACTGACAGGAGTCCAAGTCCCCTTGTTCAGTTGCCATATAGATAAAGGGACTTTCAGCCTGAAGGGGCAAAAATTCTTCTCCAGATGCTTAGATCTGAGAGGTGAAAGACAAAGCCAACACTCCAATTCAAAGATTTTAAAGATCATCTTAAATATTTATTAACCCCTTTTGGCTTCCTGACATTTATATGGACATCAAAGAAGTCAGTCTCCAAGCACAAACAGTGGAATAGAGTCGCCGCTGATCTACAGTACCAGTGAATTTTCCTTTATTCAGGTTATTCTGTCTGATAAAATGAATTCAGTATCTTTGAATGCAATGGCCGCAGTGGTTGTGTCATTCATTGTAGGCTTTGCACTGTTCTTGCAGGCAACAAAGGATCAAGTTTGCCATTTCAGATCTGCAGATCATTTGAAACAGGTGTCCTTTATCGGTTGCGGTCAATGGAATGATGGAAACGTCTATTGAGAATATGTAGTGTACGTTTTCTTTTTGACAAATTGTTATCAATTTCGCCAGAACTGCGTTTTTCAGACAAGTTCACTAGAGAGGGAGTCAAACAACATCTTTTCACCGGCACTTGCAAAAAGTATAGATGTAAAGTTTCAATGAACTTTTCAGGAGCAAACAGCATCAAACTTATTTGCAACAACCTTGAAAAAGTGTTTTTTCAAAAGGACAAAAAGGCTTTTAAATGCAATCAGAGGGCAGAGTTACAACTACCTTAGAAATTCCTATGGAGTACCAGGTTCTACCCAAGAAATGGGTCGTTTTCATTAGATGAATGGAGATGTATTGATTTCTATCTCTGTTGATTGTTCACAAAGACTTCAGTCGAGCAGCTTCCTGTTGTGATGTCTTTCGCCTTGAATGCCCTTGCCTTTCCGTACCTTGTTCTCTATCTTCTTCAGTCCTGTCCCTTTTGAACCTTAAAAAGAACTAGTCTTCTCTACAGCATCCCCTTTACATGCTCTCACAGTATACAGACTCAAAGGAGCTGCTGAATTGGGTTTAAATTGACTTGTGCGGTGATGACTGTGTTAATTAAAAAGAGCTCAGAGACCTGGAAATGAACGACATGGATTTGAGAGCTCAAATTCACCTTGCTAAGGCTCAGAGTAACTGAGCACTAAATTTTATAAATATCTTATTCATTCCAAAGTTAAACTTGTTGAACTTTTTTTCCCCCAGCTGAAGGCCCTTCTTCTTGGCAGGAGGTGGCTGTAATGTCTGCTGCCCACAGAGCAGTGCTGAGAGGGCCGTTCTGCCCAGAGCGCTTCGTATTCATAGGTCAAAGGTTGCCATCATTAAAAGTGCCATCACAGAGTTTTGATCTCCTGTGGTCCCCTTTGCCTCGGCTCCTTAATTGAGATTTTTGTCCTCGTTATCCACCCAAGCTGGGCCCTAATGTCTATACGTACATGTCTCTCAAAAGCCGACGAACTACTGTTAATGAAATGTGCACTGCGAAAAAGGATAATTTTACTCAAATTTCGTGGATACTCTCCATTTTTTTATACTCAAAAGCTTTGGCTACAAAGGCAAAGTTTGGATGAAAAAGTTCTAAAAAAATGAGAGCTGCAGATGTCCAGCTTTGTTTTTGATCTCATTTACTTTCATTGTACATTTTTTAAAAATAAAGTTATTTTTTTAGGCATTGATGATTTTAAAAAAGAACTTTTCCATTTCACAAAGGTTTGTTATTAATATATTCTTCACACACACACACACACACACACACACACACACACACACAATTTATTTGAAGAACTGTTCACTGAAAGGTTCTTTAGGGAACCAAAAATGGTTCTTCTATTGCAGGGATCCTCAAATCTGGACCTCGAGATCCAGTTTCCTGCAGAGTTTAGCTCTAACCCTAATCAAACACACCTGAGCATGCTAATCAGTGCCAATCAATGTATTTGGGATTATTCGAAAATCGCAGACAGGTGACTTTAATCAGGGTTAGAGCTAAACTCTGCAGTGCATTGGACCTCCAGGGCAAGATTTGAGGAATCTATGGCATCAGTGCGAAAACCCTCTTTTGCAAGATTTTTTTTTGTGTATGTACAAAAACAGACTTTTTTATATCTTCTTTTGTGCTCCATATAAGAACAAAAAAATGCATACATACAGTACAAACAGACATACAATTTTTGGTTCAACATGAGGTTGAGAAAATAATGACAGAATATTCAGTTTTGGGTGAACTGTTGCTTCTTACATTTGGTCCTGCAGTCCTGAATATTTGATCACATTCATGATACACCGGTAACAAATAAATGGTTGCAATTTTAGTTGAATTTTCATTATTGTTATTATTATCATAGATTCAGTCTGTGATCATGTAGAATAAAATTTTTGCTCTTGCCAAAATGAGACTATTCAGATTAGGATGTCACAATAATACAACATAATGCCTATGCGTTTATAGGTATTTGAATTATAGATTTGAGTTCATGCTTGAGAGTATCAATTATAAGAAGATGAAAAGAAAGGTTGTTGATGGACTGGAATATTTCAGACCCCCATTCATTCAATAAAATGGCTATATTGGGTAATATAATGGATGTAATTATCCGTGCGCAATTGAAAATCATTTTTATCTTGAATTTATGTAAATGATTCATTAAGATTTAGCACTAGCAATTATTTGCTCTTCCAAATAGCCTTTGCCTGTTCTGTATTAGTCTGTCTTTGTACTGCCATTGACAGAACTCATCTCTCAAAAGGGCTTTATGAGATCCACTTTAAAAGCTTTATCCGGTGTTCTTCAGTTACCTGACACTTTTTCTTCTAAATTCTTCTCTTGAATTTTCCTGTTTATCTATAATTATCTTTAACCTTTTTTAATGGTTACTCTCTGCAATTTTAAAACAGTCTATATCAATATCTACTGTATGTCTGCTGTGTTATGTCTGTTTAGTATATCACAGTTCTAACAAACTCTTGGTTTTAATTAGCTTGCTTGGCATTTTGTACAGCACCTTGTCACTTCTCATTAAGACTAAGTTATGTTTGAAAAGTTATCCTCATAGGAATTCATTGTAACTTTGGACAGTAAAAGGAATGTGCTTTTGTTGTAGACCACCACACACTTATTAGGAATCATCCAACCT
>NW_020523326.1:0-24400 GCF_003368295.1 Carassius auratus | reverse complement strand
TGGTCACTGTTGAATTGTCACATTGCTTTTTTTTTTCATAGACAATTTGCATTGTGCTGTACAAGTCTGTTCTACTTAAATGTTTTTTCCCCCCTGAATAATTGCTAATGATTCTGTATTTTTAACTATCTGACAGAATCGCTTTTAACACAAAGTTCTCTGCCTATCTTTCCAGTCATGTTTAATAAGAATTGTCTGTTTCATCTCAAAATGCTACTCTTAACTTTCAACACTCTTCATGGTCTTGTAAAGAAACCTTGAATTTTTGGAAAGACACTCTACAAATAAAACATAATAAAATAAAAAATCTGCAACTGGATGCATATCTAGATGCACAAGTTATTCACAGTTATTATTTATAATAATACAATGTATTAATTAACTTTATTTGATTAACTCACACAGCACAAAGAGTTGAATCATCTTTAAAGAAATTGTTTCAGTAGGCTAACACTTTAGTATAGGGACCAGTTCTCAAAACTAGTTGATTATTAGCATGCCTACTATTAACATGTTGGCTTTTTATTAGTAGCCTACTTATAAAAGAACATATTCTGCATGAAAATATTCTACATCCCTCGTAACCTAAACTTAACAACTACCTTACTACCTATTCAGCAAATTAGGAGTTGCAAAAGGCAAAAGTCGCAGTTTTGGTTAACTCAAAAATGTTTGTTAATAACGAGAATGGAACCTTAAAATAAAGTGTGACCAATTTCTTCCACTGTATTAAATCAGGTATGTTGAGGCAAACGTGCATTTGCGAAAGGCGACCATCAGCTCCACATAGACACTAGAGCTGACCGCAGCATGACATTCACTAAAGCAAGAGCCAAATGAGCTGATCGTGTATGAAAATGATTTTAAAATGATCGCTGTCGAGCATTTATGTTCAAGTGCGTTTCTGACGCGTGTTTTCTCTGGCGCGTGTGTGCGAGGGCTGCGGGCGGATAGTGCTGTCGTTGGTTTAGTATTGAGCTCCAGTCTGACCTACTTTCGTACTTCGCTTCAGCTCTGCGCTGTTTACAGGCGCTCGTCAGCGCACGATGTGGACCCGGTAACGAAAACACTTCGCCTAAACGCGACTCGCGTGCGCTACCGTACCGCGTTTATCCCGGGATTCTTCATTTAATCTGCTTTATACATATTTTGTCCCGTGTCCGACTTCAGAGTGGCTGTTTTCGTGGGTTGTTTATGAGCTCACTCGTGGATTCAGCATTGAAAAGGCGCGGGACATGGGCAAAAGTGAAGTGTGGATCGGTAACGTTACTCCTTAACGCACGGTAAGATCTCCCTACATTATATATTATAATGAAAACAAGAAAGTTTAAGACTATTTAAGTATTCGGGGTTGTTTTTAAAGACACATTTAAAGATCGCTCGTTCCATTGGTTTCTTAGCTTTTTGTGGAAACTAAGTGGAAATCTTAAGTTACGTAGTTGTGAATATTAATATATTGACGTGTGAGTGTCGCGTGGAAGAGGTTTGACGCGGGAATCGCCGGGTTCTGTGATGTTTACCGCACGCTTTCCTGCACCTTAATCTTTTTATCCCGTGCGCGATGGATTGATTGAATGAGCGCGCAACCAAACAAATTCACTCCGGTTTTCGACAATGCAGTTATGGTAATGAAGGCTTATTAATATTTTGTCTGTGGCTTTTGCTAATTGGACTGTCTTGGTTCCGGATTGATTCTGAAATCTTGGAATGCGGTTAAAATGGGTCACTGTACAATGCGCTGAATCCATTCTCTCAGTATCTTGGAAGATATTTCACTTAATGCCGGGCTATTGGGACTTGAAAAATGACTTTTGCACTTGTGTGAGGAATTCAAGAGCTCCTGTCTGACTTTAATTAGCCTACTCGATACAAATGTTTTCATCCTCAGCACAGTTTCCATCTATTTGTCACTTTAATTTATATCTTAATCAGTTTCTTCATTCCAAAGTGGTTGAAAAGGTGCATACAGAAGACTTACCTCAGGCTTTTAAACATTTAAGAAAATAGCTGAATGGTATGATTTTGTTTTTAGGCTAACTTATTAGTTCTGTGGCTTTGGACTCCTGCCGTTTGGGCTAAATGTTTGGGTTCTGTTTGTTGTGGTTCAGGAAATATTTGTTATTTTGCAAGTAACAATTTAAGGGGTTAGAAGACGCGTAACGTATAGGCTATATATATATATATATATATAAAACGGACTTTGTAAAGTTAAATGTACACGAATGTATAAAGCAGTTATAAATTAATTAGACTACATGTTTTAGTCAGAGCATCTAAAGGTAGACTCTAGAAAGAAGTCGCGTTCTGTCTGAGGAAGCAACCATGGCAACAGAACGCCGCTTTCCATCCACGAACATTAATGAACAAAGTTATGACACAAATATTATTTAGCACTTCATTACAATTGTACATACCACGTTGTCAATGTACTTTATTATGCATGCATCTTTTTAGCTTCATGTTAATTATGTATAAAATATTTAGAATAGTTATAAAATAATTTTTAATAATTTAGCAATATCAACTTCTTACGAATGACGAATATCCCAAGCTCTTTATTAAGAACCAACATTATCAGCAATATCAATATGTCAGTTGTATCAATATGTCAGTGTAGTTGTCAGTTGTAATGTCATTTAAGGATCTTTTAATATCACACATGATGGAGGCTGTTGCATGTTCATTTGATGGAGGCTTGCGTGCAAGTGTATAAACTTGTGCAGTGTGGATGAGTGTGTAGATGTGTATCAGAGCCTATACCTACGTGGGCCTCTTGGTCAATGGTGTATGTGTGTGTGTGTGTGTGTGTCTGCTGTACGGTGGGCCCCTGGTTAAAGGTGGGCTCTCAGCTTCATGAAAATACTGTAAACAGTAAGTGATGCAATAATTCCCTCACCGCTTGCACGGGGGTCAGGCTGTCCTGGAAATCACTCTTTATTGTTCTCTCGCTGTCCTTGTCTGTTTTCCTCTGTCTTTTGCCCTGGTCAGGAGCCCGTTGTTACTAATTACCGTTTGCTTCAATAATTCTGTCATTTCTGTGTGTACTGCATATATTGCCCTGAGAGACAAATTAAGCTGTTTTATAAAAGCACAAGATGCTTGTTCCTCGTTGCTTTTTCCTGACCTTTTCTTTCTCTAGGTTATGTTTTTGTTTGTGATGAGTGTGTGTGTGTGTGATTATGGATGAATGAGGTGCACTTGAAACATTCACCTGGCTGATTGAAACAGTGAACCATTCACCTGGCTGATAAAACTGCTGAATGAATCATCCCAGCAGTGAATCAGCCCTCCACAAGATTCACAGTGCTCTCCATCTCTGCTTTTTTTTTTTTTTTTTACTTGAATGCATTTCATATGCATTCTGCTTTTGTGAATAATAATAATTACAACTTGCTGACTAAACAGTTATTCTAATTTAAACAAACTAAATTTCAAATGATTTTTTTTTCCCACTTCATTTATTGCTAATTCATATTTCATATTACTAAAATTACTAAATAGACAAAATGCACTATAAATACTTGTGCCATAGACACATTTAGATATACTGTTGTTAACTTTATATTTGTAGGTGTGTGTCACTAATATTTGGTACATTGAAAAGCTATGCAGATCTACACAGAAATACACTTTATAGCTATATTGGTGAAAATGTGTCAAAGACTCACTTGTTATTAGTAAGGTCATGACAAAAGTATTCTTTAAAAAATGTTTCTGACCCCAAGATCTGAACAGTAGTTTATCTCTATGTGAGGCTTTTAAACTATCGACTATAAAGTCCATGCTTTTGTATATATAATGGTCCTCATTCATGAAGCACAAGCAGAACGAATTTTGGTCAATGTCGTTCGTACAACCATGCATAAAGTTTCATTCAGTTCAATAAGAAATTTGTTCTGCTCATGTTTCATGAATGAGGCCAGTACACACATCTCTGGGCTAACATCGCATTAACACTCCTGTGACACTGCACCAACATTGTGCTAAAACTGTGTGAGCTTTCCTGTTGCTGCTGTAACATTCTTGAGTGATTCCATTCCTTCCGGAATCCTCCTGGGCCCCCTATCAGCTCTCACCACTGAGTGTGACCCTTGACCTCTTTCTGAACCAAACAGCTACTTTTACACACTCCTGTGTCTGATGCGTGTGCATTTATTTGGTCATGTTCAGGTGTTTGTTAGCTTGTGTTTATTGTGTGTGTGTGAGTAGATAATAGGGAAGATTCTTATTAGTGAGATGTTACAGAGAATGGGGAAGGAGTTAACTATCTGATAAAAGAATAATTGCCTTTCCTACAGTGACCTCTGTTCTCTTTGCTCAGTTTATTATTTAATGTGCTGTGTGGTTGCTTTCAGCACACACACACACACACACACACACACACACAGATAGTTAGATATATAGATAGAAGCATAGATAGATAAAATCATGTTATAATGTTTCAACAACAGGTTTATAAACACTTCTCATTTAGTTTCGGAGGATGTTTGGAGTGTGTTGCTTAATCGGATGTATGTTATAAGATACTCAAACTCACAGCGCTTGCAGAGATGAGCAGTATTTATTACTGGCACTGTATATATATATTTCATTAAAAATAAAACCTTTGAGATTCAATAATCACATCAAGCTAAATCATGATTTCACTTCGATTTCATTTAATCGTGCAGCCCTAGTAACCAAATAATCAAATATAAAATAATAGTGGCAAAATGGCAGAACTTAGAGACAGTTATAAATATAAAGTCATCATAAACCATTCCAATGGGCCTATTCATACTTGGCCCCTTACGGATAACTATCTAATCATGAGAAGACCTGGTGTAAATGTATTCTAGATGGATTGCAATCTGATTACACACACCACTTCAGGAGGTGGTTTGAGACTCATTTCAGAAACAGCTGGACAAGTGTAAATGCATCTGGTTGTTAAAGGCTCATATGTACATTTTTACTCCTGCCAAAATGGCTAGAAATAAAGATTTGACAGTGTGTGGCTTTCAGTAGCTAGATCCTACAATGCTAACATGCATCATGGCCTGTCAAAGATGAGCAACTCTTTTCAGCAACGATGCACAAACTGATGCAAATTAAACACACTCTTTGCATAACAATTTTTGGCATCTTCGCATTTTCAACACAGTCATCATATCCACTGAAAGCGGTGAACACTATTCTCTCATCAGTACGGATGACACTTTCTCAACTGTTTTTGGTATGGAAACCAAATATATATAGAAATTTTTCACACAATGAATGTGGAAATGGCTAATGATGATTCCATGTGAAATTAAAACGAATATGTATGACAAAAAGTTTCCAATAGAGTTACAATGTGACCTACATACAACAGCAAGAATGGAAACCTTGGAAATAAAAATGACTGAAGATGCTTAAATTTATGTGCTTTTTTTAGATGTTAATATCTAGTGTTTGAAAGTTGCTTATACTGCATGCTCTGGAGTTTACAAGAGGTGTCTTTGGGTCTCAAGAAGTGATTGTTAATATGAACTTTGGTTTGAACTCATTGCTCTCTCTCTGTGTGTGTGTGTGTGTGTGTGTGTGATTTAAGGCCACGCTGTAGGTTATAAACGTGTATTTGTGTGAGCTTCATATCACTGGGTGTGGCTGAAGGCAGATTATGTGTGGACGGTCAGGTATGAATGTGCGCACACACACATTTTTCTGAAAACTAGATCAGATCATGTTCAGTATTAGTTAATGTCCTGTTTGATGGGGTGTATGTGCCTATGTACATGTGTTTGTTAAAATATTAGCAGTGGCTGTTTGCACTGAGTGTAAATAGCACAAGAGGCTATTTACACTTAGTGCAAATAGCAATAGATGCTGTTTACACTAAGTGTAAATAGCAATTAGATGCTATTTAAACTAAGTGAAAATAGATTTTTTTTAGTGATAGATGCTATTTACACTAAATGCAAATAACTATAGATTCTGTTTACACTGTTAAGATATATGCTCCTCATTATACATTATAAAACAGTACAATAATAAATTAGAGTGTAATTTTTGAAATCACAATATTTACTCTCGAATATTTATTAATTATAAGTAATTATTCAATAAAGAGTTCAATAAACAAGTGTTAGTCAGTAAAAAAAATGACGGTAAATTTTTTTAACAATGCGAGTGTGCGGCTTTATGTGGACAGAAGTGCGTGCTGGAAGCTATATATATATATATATATATATATATATATATATATATATATATATATATATATATATATATATATATATATATATATATAATTTTTTTTTTTTTTTTTAGGTGTTTTGTTTGTGTTTCAGAGACAAAAAGAGATATTCAGGTCTTTCTGCATGAGAGAAAAAAATATATTTTTTTCTTAGTGGCTTCCTTCATGTGGTTGAGTCTTTCTCTTCTGTTCTTTCCTTCTTTTGTGTCTATAAACTTTTCGAAAACAATTTATTCATGTTTAACAGTGCTGTTTGCTGTGTGAATGAGAATGAGTAAAGCTCTGTGTTAGAGAGCAAGATGCAGCAACTCAGGAACATTATCCACATGATTCATGATGGCACTGATGTTTTGTCATATGTGATGTGTTCTCTAGCAGTTGTATAGTTTTAATTATTGATCTTGAAGTAGTATGCTGCTAAATCAGTTTCATCCTAACTCATCATCTTCATCTTAACCCATTCATCTTTAATTATTGTATTAAAGTCTTTCTTAATGCAGTTTTTTTATATCCCTTGGTGTTAATAAATAAAAGTTTATTTGTTTTCAACTTAGAACATGGTGAAATTATTTCAGTTTGTTTCAGTTTCATATTTTCACGATAATATTGAAAACCGTACTTATTTTGGTCACTATAATCACGATATGAAATGTTCATACCATTTAATCTTTTCTATTAGCACAGAATTTGTTATTAGCAGAGTTTGCTGTGTTTTTTATTAGCAAAGTTTAACACTTTTTGCATGACTTGATCCTGATTGGTCAGCTACAGTGTGCAGTTTTCAGTTCTGTCAAATTGTTATATGGCTTTTTTTTTTTTTTTTTACAAGTTTTTGTTTACTTAATATATGTATGTGTGTACTGTGTATATAGAAATGCACTCACATACATGTGTATATATATATATAAAAAAAAAAAAATATATATATATATGTGTGTATATATATATATATATATATATATATATATATATATATATATATATATATATATATATATATATATAATTAATATTCATATATAATATAAATCAATCAATAATCGATTTGACAGTATGAGTAAATATTATTAGCAGAGTTTGTTGTATGTGCTATTAACAGGGTTTGTTCTGTTTATTGTAATTTAGAGTTGAATGTTTTATTAGGTTTATAGTTGTTCATCATTACTAGCACAGAGTTTACCATGTTTGTTATCATTAGAGTTTTCTGTGTTTATTAATCCTGGACAGTTTGCTGAAATCATTATCTGCACACAGTGTATATTCATCAGAATGACTGCTGTTTATTATAAGCAGACAGTTTTCTGTTTATATTATCGCCAGGGAATCTGCTTCATTATCATCAGAGTTTGCTGTTTATATCTGCTGAGAATTTATGTTCAACAGAGAGTATTTACTATGAGAAAAGTGTTTGTTTGGAATGAGTCACAATTGTTAACTTAAACTGACTAGTCAAGTGGTGAAGTTGATTAGATTTTTTTTTTAATTTTGTTTTGATTTTAAGAAAATGGTGCTTATTAGTGTGCTATGTGTTAGCATTAAGTCATTAAAACTTTCTGGAAAAAAAAGTAAAATCCACTCTGAAAATTTTCTCTGAATTCATTCTCTTTAAAGCACAAGTGATTGCTTCACAACTCAACTGCATTTTCAAGCAGTTCAATTTTACAAAATGTAACTCAAAACTTTTGAATTCTGTTCTTTTCTGTTGTGCTCCATCCAGCTGCTCTAGACTTGAATCCTATGTGCTCATTATACAATAGGCAGAGAATTTGCTGTTTATTATTAGCAGAAAGTCTGCTGTATTAATCATTAGCTGAGAGTCTTGCTCTTTGTGTCCCTTCTCTTTCATCATCTTTTTCATTTTCCTTTTAAATGTGAATTAAATACGAACTGTAGTTCAAAGGCTTGAACTATTTGTCAGACACAATTACTGTGGATTAGACCGAACAGTGTGTGCGTGCGTGATCTGTATACAAGCATATGTGTGTGTGTAAATGTGGGTGGATATGTGTGTATACAGTATGTGCTGTATTTATAGTTTGTGGAGGTCTGTATTCTAATTCTATCCAGCTGTATACTCAATCTTACAGCTTCTCATTTGTGCTTGTCTGGTCATCGCCACCGTTTTGGTGAAACTATTCTTAATCAACTCTTGTATGGTAAAAATCATAATGAATCTCTCTCTCTCGTTGTGCTACGAAGCAGCCTGATTGTATGAAATAGTAAATTGCAAACACTCACATTTGTGTAAATTGTGGCTGATATATAGCAAGCACATTTGTCTTCGTAACAATAAAATTACCAACCCTGTTTTTGGTTTAGAAACTTGAAATTGCAACCTAATATTTATAAGTATAATAAATATTAGTTTTTTCATTTGGTCCTGAAATAAAAGACGATTGTATTACGTTGCATGGCAGATTTCACAGATCTGTCAGTGTGATATTATGCAGAGCAAAACATGTTTTAAAAAGGTGTGTGTGTGTGTGTTTGAGGGAGAGAATATAGGTCAGTCTTTATCTCTTACATACCTCTTCTCAGCTGATAAGTAAAAACTGCCAGATTTCTGGAATTGTTTCATAAACCACAGTTGATGCGTGTGTATATGTGCTGATAGTTTAAGCACAGTGACAGAGTACAATAAATTTTTCCTAGTCATCTTTATTTATCATTAAAAAGATTTTAAAAAAAAACAATTGCAAAGAAAGTTTGGGTGAAGCTGTTTTCAGATCATCTGCCTCTGAAATAAAGTCTCCAATCAGGGTCAAGTGTCCTTAAACCAGCTTCCTCCCATGCTAATTTAGACAATTTCAGCCATCCCACTGACTATTTGATTTTGAAAACCAGGGAACTACACTGCGACCACAATGGTTGCATATGCAACCTTTTTAAAAGAAAATTGTGACTCTAATTTTTACGAGGTCGCAAATGTATCACTGATTATTTTTGTACCTATCTTATGTTTTGGGCAATATGCTATGGTTAACTATGAGCATTTATTAAAACAGAAATGTGTATTTTAAAAATACGTTTTATAACGTGCTCTGAGCATTCAACACATCAAGTTGACTTCAGCCCCGCGATGTGGGAAAACTGAACTGAGTAGCTGGTGACGCACGCGCTCCGTTCAGGGCGCACGCAGAGACGCGTCTCAAAGTCTTCTTTTGTACAGACAAATACATACTAAATAAATCAAAATACAGTGAACTGTGAGATATTATACCCAAAAATTCTTCATACTGTAGACTACCAGTAAAATTGATAAAAAAAAATAAATAAAAAAATTAGGGATCTGACCATGTTTGTTTTGCTTAAGTGTTTCTTTCTTTAATTGCTAATGCAACCTTTCACACCACAGACTGAACAAAATTAAGCATTGCTTGCTTGGTAACTGTTCAACAAAGTATTGATAGTTGTGTAAATGTTGTCATACTGACAGTTGTCTAAAGTTTTGGTTGATTCCATTACATATCTTTATAGAGCGTTAGTCGCGCAAGTGCCACCAGTGGAAAAGGTTAGCGTAGTTCCCTGAAAACCTATTTTTGTAAATTCATCTGCCGTTCAGTGCTGTTTAAGCAGAAAGCTTTTTGAAATTTTTTATTTTAATGTAGCAGCATCAACAACAGATAGCAGATGCAATTACACTGTTCTCTGCCCATCCATTTTCTCTTTTTTTAACACAAATCAAAGATCAACAACAAACAAAATAAAATAAAAATTAAATAATAATATAATAACAATCATTTCTATCATTCGGGGGAGGACAGATACAAAATCAATAATCATACTCCATACTAAACAAAGTCAAGAGTTTGTTCCCAGTCCTTGGAGACCGTGGAGAGGGTCCGCTGGCCTCCAATATGGAAAAAGCACTCCACAGGTACCACACAATCATTACACACTTAGAAAAGAAGGGTACATTTTTTTTTTTTTTTTTTTTTTTTTTTTTTTTTTTTTTTTTTTTTTTTTTTTTTTTTTTTTTTTTTTTTTTTTTTTTTTTTTTTTTTTTTTTTTTTTTTTTTTTTTTTTTATATCTCCACAAAGTCTGGCTGTAATGGCTTTACATATTCAACCCACTTAGACCAGACTTTTCTGAACACATTCATCTGAAGTCGAAGGGAAAAAGTAATCTTTTCCATAACATAAATATCATTTACTATATCTATCCACTCTTGTATTGTGGGGGGTTCAGGAAGCAGCCAACGCCTTGTAAGCGCTTTTTTACCAGCAGATGTCAAAATGCCAAATAGGTATCTCTCAGAGGATCTTGTTTGAAAATCAGTTATTCCAAAAAATAATGTAGAGAACTGCAAAGGCATTGTGGTTTTAAGTATGCTTTCCATTACTTTATGAAACTCCACCCAGAAAGGTTTTATCACTGGGCACTCCCCAAAATATATGCCAATGATTGGCTTCTTGAAACCCACACTGCCTCCAACATTTAGCGTCCCCTCCCACAATATGTGCTTTCTGTTTTGGTGTAATAAAAAATCTGATAAGGCATTTCCACCCAAACTCCCGCCACATGTGAGAGTTAGTACATTTCCACGGAAATTTACAGGCATCAAGCCACTCCTCATTCGATATCAAAAAATTACCTTCTTTTTCCCATTTTTCTTTAATGTATTCTGTAGAATGATTTTTTTTTTCCCTGAGAGCTTTATAAAATTTAGAAATGACACCTTTATTTGAAACACCTTGGTAAGCACCTATAAATATCTTCAGTATTGGGTCATCAAAGTCTGTCTTATTTTTAATGTTGTTTTCAAAATGATTACGTAGTTGGAGGTATCTATAAAAATCTGATTTCTCAAGACCATATTGTTTCTTCAAACTTTCAAAATTTTTCAGAACTCCCTTTTCCGTAAGAGAGTAGAATGTTGTTATTCCTTTTGAGATCCAAGATTTAAATCTATGATCCAACATATTTGGCTTAAATTCAGGGTCATAAGCACACCAGTGCATTATTTGTAATTTACAATCCAATTTATATTTTTCTTTTATTGTATTCCAGATTTTTAGTTGGGCTTTAATCCATGAGTTTTGCACCTTATCTATAAAACTTCCCAAGTTTTTATGTGCCAATATTGCTTGAGTTGGGGGGTCATTCATTATTGAAAGTTCAATATCTTTCCACCTAGCTTGATATGTTGGAGTACATATATTAATTAAATATTTAGTCTGGGCCGCATAAAAATAATCCCTGAAATTGGGTAATGCCATGCCTCCTTCCTCCGCAGGAAGCTGTAATGTTTTGAATTTAATCCTGGGTTTTTTCCCCTGCCAGATAAATCTAGAGATGGTCTTATCTAATTCAGACCAACATTTTAAGGGAATTTCTACAGGAAGTGCTTGGAATAGATATAGATACCTTGGAAGGATGTTCATCTTTATCGAGTCAATTCTATGACTTAGGCTAAGGAAAGAGATGGCATTCCATCGATGTATATCATCTTTGATTTTTATTAAAAGTGGGTCAAAATTTACTTCTACTAGTGTTGAAATTTCTTTTGTTAAATATATTCCCAAATATTTCAATGAAGTCTGATCCCAATCAAGATGGAATTTATCTCTAATATGTTTTGGAGGTGTATAATTCAAAGTCAAAGTTTGTGTTTTTTGTATATTTAATTTGTATCCTGCATATCTACCAAATGTATCTAAAAGATTCATTAATTCGAGAAATGAGTTAGTGGGTTTACTTAAGTAAATCAGTATGTCGTCCGCATATAGTGCCAATTTGTGGTCTGCTCCATTTATACAGATGCCTTTGATGTTTTCGGTCTGCCTTATCCACTGTGCGAGAGGTTCTATATAGAGCGCAAAAAGCAGTGGTGAAATTGGGCACCCCTGTCTTGATCCACGTTCTAATATAATGGTATCTGAAAGGTACCCATTTATTTTTATTCGGGCAGATGGTTTATTATATAATGAGCGGATGCCCTTGATAAAAATTTTGTGAATACCAAATCTTTCGAGAGTCCTGTATAAAAAGGGCCAACTTACGGAATCAAACGCCTTTTCCGCATCTAGACTAATAAAGAGGGCTTCAAGTTTGTCTTGCTGAATATGACCTAATATATGCAGAGATCGTCTTATATTATCGTGAGTTTGTCTTTGTGAGATAAACCCAGTCTGATCATTATGTATTAGTTGGGGGAGAATCTTTTCTAATCTCTTGGCAAGGATGATTAAGCAGAAAGCTTATATTTTTTTCATTTATATTCTTGGTGTAGGCGGTGCTGCTAACCAAATTGACTTACGTTACTGGCAAATGTCCAAACAAGAAGCCAAAAATACACTGAGCTTGCTAAGATAGGCCTTTTAATTGCAGAGAACCTCCTAACAAGACAAAAATTCCTATACTGTAACTAACTTAGCTTATGTTGAAATCCTCCTAATGACTGATGAAATTCTGTGTCAGGCTTCAGCATTTTTTTTTTTTTTTGTTGATTTGTTTTGTCTTTATTTTCTAACATCTTGTCTTGGTTTCCAGTTGCTTTCCAAGATTTAAGAAGCAAAATAGCATTTTAAGACAATAAGACACAGTCTCTTAAATTAAATGTATTATTCTTGATTCATTGACAAATAGTTTTTCATCTCAACAGGGTAAGAAAAAGCAATTTCATTTCAGATAATTTTTTGAAACTGCAATAACGTTGTTTTGAACATATTTAGATGGTTTTGCAGGAAAACAAGAAAAAAAAATACTCCGTCTATCTTTTCTCCAAACTGCTTATCCTGTGTAGGGTCGCATACCCTACCCAACGCAAGACAACACTTCTAACTGAGAAAATTATTTTTTGTGGTGCAGTTTGAAAAGATTTGTCCCATTGATTATTTGTGTGTGCATGCAATTTCAACACCCTCCTTTCACTCTCTCATACACTCTTTAACGACTCATCTCTCTCTCTCCCACTTTTTTCTCTTTATTCTTGTCTGTTGTGTTGGATTATGAAAAGAGCTTGGTGTAAAAGATGTTTCTAGGTCATGGCACTCCTTGCCGAAGCAGCATTTCCTGAGAGTTGTGTCATTGTTGCATTAATGCTTAAGCATAGGTGTCAACACAATATGTTTTGTGCATTTTCAATTCTTTGTCATCGGATATTACATTAAATGTTTAATGCAAAAATTGATAAAGTGAGTAAGCAGCACCTCAGTTCAAACCGTTTATGCTTTAGTCCAAAGCAGAATGATTATTGACTGGACTAAGGTGGAGATCAACAGTTCATGTGTATATAATTAGACTTGAGCTAAAACAGCTCTGATACACCCAGAATCTTCATCATTGTAAAGGTTGGCGTGAGAAACAATTGCAGGCAGTTAATGAATGAACGTGTAGCTCTGGATGATGAACAGGTTCTGTGGCGCATCAACAGATTCCTATGATTGAATTTGTTAAAAAATAAAAAATAAACAAAGGATGAAAATGTAAAATGTGAGTTTTATCAAACACATTCCATATAGCATGATGATTCTACACATTTTCACTGTGAAAGTAAAGTGAATCGGAACGGGGGAGATGGTAACTTTCACTTTTTTAATACAAATGTATCTGGTTTAAGAAACATATGGTTTATATACCATTAATAAACCTAAAGATTACATCATAATATTACATTTCATACAAGACAGAGTTACAATCAGTGAAACAGTTGAAAAAAAATAAATGTACTATTCACTTTGTCTCAAATAAGATCACATTTCATAGCAATGTTTTTCTTTAATATAATGATGTCACTAAATACATTTTAAAGGAAATATTTTAGCTGTCAGAGAGTAACATGTTTAAAGCAAAAGTCTGGATGGGACTTTTCATTTGTAATTATCAGAAATCTATTTTTTTAACTAATATAATACTTTTTAAAGTGATAGTTCACCCAAAAATGAAAATATCTGCTTACCCCCTGGACATCCAAGATGCAAGTGACTTTGTTTCTTCAGTAGGACACAAACCAAGATTTTAAACACAAACCGTTGCAGTCTATCACTCTTATAATGGAGGTTGATGGGATTCATGGCTAAAACATACAATAAAACAACGAAAGCATTCACAAACAAAAACCAAATTAAATCCTGTGATTTGTGTCGATTCATTGATGTGTAAAGACACAAAACAATCAGCCTGTGCAAGAAACTGAACAGTATTTCTATCATTTTTTGCTTCTGATTTACACAATGTCCCAACTGTTAGAACTCTCCTGAGCGCATCCTGTTGTGTGTGTGAGGAGGCTGCTTCTTCTTCTTGCTTTATGGCGGATCGCAGACGAGTGTCAGTGGTCCATTTGAGGTGGTTGTAATGCACTTGTAAGTCTGCGATCTGCCATAAAGCAAGCAGAAGAAGCACCAGGACGCACTCCAGAGAGTTCTAACAGTTCGGACACTGCATGATTCAGAGGTTAAAAAAAACCCCGATATAAATACGGTTCAGTTTCTTGCACAGACCGATCATTTGGTGTCTTTACACATCAATGTATCATCACAAGCCACAGGGTTTAATTTGGTTTTGTTTGTGTTTTTAACATTTCTCTTCTGAGTTTTCGACTGTACACTTAGATTTTTGGCTGATTTTTGATCACGAAGCACACAGTATGTGGTATCTCTGCTGGCTTTGGTGAAGTGTAATGTGTCTGGAGAAGTGCCAATGTTTTATTCATTTGACCGAGAGGGAGAGAGAGACAGAGAGAGAATATTTAATTAATGTCGGTGGTCTTTTTCCTTTTTTTCCAAACTTGTAAATACAGTTTAATAAAAAATAAAATATATAAAAATCACTAATTTGAAACTTTTTGTTGATTGTGTAGAAAAAGGTTTGCCCTTTCACAAAAAGGCAATGAACAAATGTTCTACTTGTATGATACTTTTAATATTGTTTATTATTATTCAATAAAACTTTGTGTTGTTTCATTGTCAGTAGTATATGTAAATGAACAATGTGTTTTCTTTTTCCAAGAAACGTGCACACAAGACTCCTGTTTTATTTTCCAGCAAAAATTCATGTGTACTAAAAAACATAGAGAGATGAAAAAGAAAAATGTATTTAAAAATATGCATAGGCCTACTTACAAGACCCTCTAGTCTATAAAAAGCCTTTTTGAGTTGAGATCACATGACCAGCCCAGTACTATGTACTTCGCATTGTCAGACACTTTCAGTTACAGAAATAAATTAGTCATGGACTAAAGCAATCATAAATACAACATAAAACCTGGCAACTAAAACATGCTTTTTGTTTTCTTCAACAGGTTCTTTTGTTTCAATCATTACCTTCATGGAGAGAGTTTTGCAAGTGTACATTAGCAAGAGAAGACAAGAGTCAAGATAAACAATATCTTGATGGTAAGCTAAGGACTGGCAAGCTGTAAGAACATAACTGCAGTCAACACCGGTGGCTTGCCATCAAAGATTTGTGAGTAGTGGCTAACCACTATCATCAGGTGGAGGTAGAAGACACGAATGGGACACGCTAGCCTTTCCAGACGGCCTGAATGGGAGAAGGAGTGAGCATGGACAACCTTTTGGAGTTTGGAGGCCTTTGTCCGTCCACCCGGAGGGAATGGGAGTGAGTCTATACTAGCATCTGCTTTCTACACACTTAGAATTAATTTTCCTTTTTCTATATGTTTTGTACGATTTTCAGAGTGCCAAAAATCAGTTTGAAATATAAAGTGTTTTCCTGTGATTCCCTCTCAGCACAGGCAGCTGTGTGGATGACTTAATGGATGAAGATGAGAAAGACAGAGCAAAAAGGTCTGTGTGTTTAGCTCTTCATAGCCGTAGTACACATTATTGTGCAATGTTGAATAATAAAATCCCACATTAGATTGTGAACCTTTGAACTTTAATTGTGTCCAGAGGTGATTAAGAAATCACACCTCTAAAAGCTCTTCACACTTTCACTCAACACAATAGATTTCCCTTGAGAAAAAGTGTCTAGGGATGAAAGAGAAAGAAGGGGAGTAATGAAAATTACAGATAATTGAAAGGGTTGAAAAGAAAAATTATATGTATTATATATATATATATATATATATATATATATATATATATATATATATATATATATATATATATATATATATATATATATATATATATACCATAATTTTAGTACTATTTTTGTTTTTAGTCCCAATACAGCTACAAATGCTAATGGTCATGACTCTTGACATTTTCCTCTTATTATTATTATTATTAAAATGAGGGGGAAAATGTTCTCTGTAACATAAGTAAAAAAACAAAACAAAAAAAACAAGCTTTTATCAGTTTTCATGATGTTGTGCACCACAGATGGACTGTTACCAGCAAAGGTGTTTGCTCTTTCATTTTGAGACTTTATATAAACCATTAGCTGGAAGCCTATCCTGAAATTGAACTGAAATTTGTAAAATTGTTGTAGCATATAAGAGTGTGTAGTAGACATGTGTTTGTATTTCATTAGATATCTGGGATTCTCATTAGAAATCATGCACAAACACCATCATCGCATTCAGACATTTTCTTTTCGCAGATGTCTTCTTGTACTTTCAAAGCAGAATTATCATTAAAACTATGTAATTAAAAATGCTTTTTGTCCATCTCTCTCTCTCTCTCACTTTCTCTGCAGGGCGTCCCGTAATAAATCCGAGAAGAAGAGAAGAGACCAGTTCAATGTTCTCATTAAAGAGCTGTGTACGATGCTGCAGGGTCAAGGTCACCCCCGCAAGATGGACAAATCCACCATCCTGCAGAGAACCATTGACTTCCTGCAGAAACAGAAAGGTGAGGGAGAAAGGTCACATTAAAAAAAACCAGATGGAAAAATAAATGTAGTTTGATGGACATTTATGTTGGTGCATATTAACAGAAATTTCTTCTCCCAGTTTTTACTCTCATTGCCTTTAAAAATTATTTATTTTGGATATTTGAACAAAACTGAATTATATCCAACTCAAACATCAACATCAAAACATAATCTCTCAACGAAGCATCACCTGAAATCGTGAATCATGATTTTGTTCCTCATATTTGTATGTGCAAGGAATATTCTGCATATGTGTGGTCACATGCAGTTCTAGAGAGAAAAAAAAATCTTAATTCTTATAAACTTCCAGAGAAGTAAACCTCATAGAAGACAAGCTAATTGCAGATATTTTGTTTGGGAGATGGTTTGATTTGATTCGAATCGGTTTGTATAATCAGTGCCACAATTGATTTAAACTTTGAATGCGTTTTATTTCACTAATGCTAGGGTTTACACTCTGATTAATAATTTATTTTTGGTTTGAGAGGAGCTAACTTCTTCAGGCTCCTGTGAGTATCACTACAAACACCTTTGTGTGCCAAGAGCTGCTGTGTGTTGGGCCCAGTTCCATTTCCTGTCTGAATCCAGGGCACAGCTGTCAGGCCATCGGCAGAACGTTTACTGGCAGCAGATTTCACTGCTCCTATAAACAATCCCAGTGCCGTTTCCAACTTCCTTACTGTTTGATTGAAATTTCTTTTCATTTTCACCCATTCCATCCAAACCTATTAGTCCACACGATTCCTTTCTCAGAATTCCACAATCAAGTTCTCACAACATTGTCCCGCTGTTTGATGTTTTCCAGAGATCACGGCGCAAACAGAATGCTGTGAGGTCCGGCAGGACTGGAAACCTTCTTTCCTCAGCAACGAGGAATTCACCCAGTTAATGCTGGAGGTAAAGGAATCTTGTTACCGTCAAATCTGCTTCATCAACCTTCAGTTTCACTGTTGCCCTGTGCGAATACTCCACACTCCAGATGTATTTCTTAAGTACCTTGCTGTCAACACATCATGCATTTTGCGAGGCTATGAGATACCTTATAGCGCTGCTTCAGGCATAAATGGAGAGCCTGCTTAAAAAGAAACATTACAAATAAAGGAAACTCATGTAAGCTCATTCATGTAGCAGAAATACTGGATGTTAATAACCTGCAAATATACATTCATATAGCCTTAAAACCGGAAGCATTTTTGAATTATCCCCAGAGTTTCCAGAAACATTAAGGAAACATTCACACTCGAACACGTCCTTTCAAAAACAACCTCTGGCTCTTCTCGGTTTTGCCAAGGTACAAGTCTAGTAAATAAAGCATGTAAAAGCAGCAATGTGGAAGATGGTATGAGTTGGGGAATCCTTCATTTGTTTCTAAGAAAAAAAAAACACAGTGCAAACTCAAGAGGCTGACAATCAACATTCTTCAGCTACCAAGGTTTCTCAGAACCAGCTTTCTCAGCTGTGATGAATTGAATACACATTTATTACATTGTGTAAAACAATATTAAAATTTAAGTTCAGTCCTTCACTATATAATGACTGATGATTCAATACAGACAGAATATCCATTGTTAGATAAACAATTTCTTAAATAACAAATGGAACATTGCTATTAGTATTTTATTTTATTTTATGAGAATTTCTGCAGATTCATATGGATTTTTTTGTGTGTGTTATGACAGGCATTGGATGGCTTCCTAATAGCTCTTACCACAGATGGGAACATCATATATGTATCTGACAGTGTCTCGTCTCTCATTGGTCATCTACCGGTAAGTGAGGGATGTGATACCAATGCAATAAACCCCAATCCAATACATCCAAGAGGACTTGATTTGGTGCTTTACTTTTCATCAAATGAACTCATTACCTCTGAGAATGCCTTGACTAGTCTGATAAACTCATGTTATTAGTAATATAATTGTCATGATTTTCTAAACTTAGATAAGGCAGCCCACACACAGCAGGTTTTCTGTAGGCTGTTGACAACAGTCCTTAGGAAATGGCAATGCTTCCATTTTTTTTAGACCTTCAATTGTATTTGTGCAGTATCAAAAAATCATGAAATGTCAAGTGCTATGGCTCATGGAATATTTTTCTGAAATTGTGTGGAAAATATACCCCCAACTGAAGTGAAAGGTAATTGGCAGTTAAGTGGTTTCACTTATTACAGAAAAAAAGCCTATTTCATAAACCCAAATCAGTGTTCCTCTTTTCTTAATGCTGCAAATGCGTCAAAATCTATTCATTGTGTGATCACATGCTGCCAGTCTAATGAGATTTGCTTCCAGACTTTACCTTTATTTCAGTTCCTGCTGTGTGTGAGTTACAAATGCGGTCGAATGCTTCTGATGGATACTTTCATAACTGTCAAACCTACCTTGACCTTTGACCTTATTAAGTAGAGAGGAGGGCTTAGCAGACCCTTGTTATTGAGGAACAGGACAAGCTGAAAGCCATGTAACCATTATGGATCTACTCAGATTGTGCTAATATTTTTCAGATTTGTTTGAGATGGTGGTTGGGTTGGACAGAACTACTACCTCCTGTAACAGCAGAAAGCTTCCTTTGTCCACCAGGCAGTTTTAGAATTCTTATTCCGTGCCATTATAGTATTTATTAATAATATTCTGAATAGTATTTGATATGGTTTCATTATTAGTTTTTTATTAGTTTTACATATTATTTGATGTGTGATTGAGATTTAATGAGTTTTAATCATTTTAGCTTAACATTTCTAATTTATTTCAGCTTTATTCAAACGGACCTATTCCACATCATTTTCATTAAAAAAAAACACTTATATGACACTCTAATTGGTATTTTATTACCATTGCCTGAATTACAAATGGAAATGCAAAAAAAAAAAAAAAAGTTAACTTCTATAGAAGCTACCCAACTATGACATCATCTGCTTTTGAGAAACCCTTAAATGTGAAAAGGATCTATTACCGAAAGCTATTTTAATAGATTTAGTTTTAATAGCAACACTGCCACAAGGTGGTATATTTTATGTAATTTTAATTGATAAACATTAATACTATAACTGCTAATTCCACTACTACTTTTAATAATAATAATGCTACTATGTGAATAATGTTACTACTAAGTGCTTAGTATTATGGGAAATGTAGTGCATTGTGTAGCACTAATGAAAGAGAGCAAGGAGTGACGTTGTCATGGATACTGCTGTGTCTCAGTCAGATATGGTGGACCAGAACATTTTGAACTTCCTGCCAGAACGAGAACATGGAGAGGTGTATAAACTTCTGTCATCACACATGCTCTTGACCGAGCCCTCTGCTGTGGACCTACTCAACAGCAGTAAGTATACATAGATGCACAGATCAACACACTCGCGCACACACACACACACAGATGTATGCAGTATACTGTGAGTGCGTGCTGTCTTAGTGGCTGGCTGTAGTGTGCTCTATGATTACACTCATGGCTAATTATAGAGGCTCAGTGCATGCAGTGTAACACAGATTATCTGTTACAACACCCTGATAATCCCACATACATCTCTTACCCTGACCCCAATCCATAAAACACACACACACACACTCACCAATACTGAGAGATAACAATACTGGTTGAAAAAACAGTCACTGTTGATTATTCACCTTCATCACCACCTCTTGTTTTTACTGGCCACACTCGTTTGTGCACACACACACACATACACACACACACACACACACACACACACACACATAGAGACTGTTGAGACTTATTGTACTCTATTTTAGGATAATCATCAAAGTCACACTGGGGCCACAGCCGTAATAGAACATTAGCCTCAACCTTGTGTGTTCGTCTGACAAACCGAATTGCTGTTATATCAGCTGCTAACAGTCTCTTTCCTTTCCCTGTGCACTTTTTTTCTTTTCTTTCTTTCTTTTCAGATGAGACACACGTAGAGTTCTGCTGTCATTTAGCAAGGGGAAACATTGACCCAAAAGAACCACCCACGTACGAACATGTCAAATTTGTTGGAGATTTCAAGTTTCATAATAACGGTGGGTTTTTTATTTGTCACTTTTAGTACTCCCAGCCACATGCAACACAAACAGAGACACTAATAATTGATGGATAGATAAAAAAAAAATGTATGACTTGATTCTAGAAGTAAACTTCAGCTGTGATAACAAGCATTTGGAATGAACATGCATTTTGTTTTTCTTTCTGTGTATTTAGTCGAGGAAGATATTTAATGAGGAGGAGGCATTTGCCTACATTGGAATTATTGGTTTATTTCCTCATTTGCATGTAGAAAGTCATTGTAAGGTTACATCTTTTCTAATAACAAATGTGAAAATGTGAAGAATCTTGGACAAGAAACATTCGAGCCATGGCCAGAACTATACTAGTTCTTGGTAATCACTTATTTACCATACGTACTTTATTATTCACTTTCTTATTTGGTTGGTATAAAAGATTTAAAATATACTTGAATTCCCCTAGTGAAAAATAAATGTACTATAAATGTATTTGAAATGTTAAGTATACTACAGATACATTTACATATTTATGTACCTAATAAAAATACCATTTATATTAAAAAAAATAAAATACCCTTTATACTCAATTGTGCTTAAACTGTGCTGAAGTAGTGCTGATGTACTACAGATATACTGAAGTATATTTGTTTATGCTAAAGTGGAACTATTGCAAATTATACTTTAGGTACACTTCAAATATCTTGCATTTAAAGATCAATGGCCACGTACACACTGCAGGTTTCAGGAGTGACATCCACATTAAATGCAGGAGTGTGTCCCATATATTATCGTTGCTTGTGTGTATGGAACAGCAGTCACTCAGGTAACCATAGCAACATTTTGACGTCTTGCGGGAGTCGATAAGAATTTATCCATTTGGTATCTGGCCATTTTTCGGCTAATGACTTTTAGATAGTGCAAATATATGTAAAATGTAGCTTGGTCTAAGAATAATACTTAATAATAAACAGAACATTTTTCTTTGTGTCACAGTGCCTCTGTCCTCATGTAATGGTTATGAGCTGGCGTTCCCACGCACTCCTGCAGTCCTCACTAGAGGAGCAGATCTGTCTTGTAGCCACAGTGAGACTCGTGAACCCCTCAGTTCCTAAAGGTAACAGAGGAACCACCCCCACATACACAAGACACTGATTCACATGCACTTAAAACGCATACGCACAAATCACATGCACATACTGCTTGCGTTCATCCTTATGTCAAACTAAGGACAGACTTATTGCCTGTGTGTGTGTGTGTCATAGGATCTGTGCAACGTGGAGGATGTGTGCTGATGAATTCACATCAAAGACACAGCCTGGAATGGAAATTTCTGCTCTTAGATTCATAGGTGAGTCAAATGCTGTTCATTATGCAAACGACTCCTCTGATGTTGTGATTCTGCATGGTCTTTTATGCAAGCTCATTTACGTCCATTTGAATCATGACTCCTCTCTGATTATGTCATTTATTTGATTCATTCATCAGTTGCTGACCCACTTACATCTGCTAATTCAGATTTTCCGCTGTCCCACGCATGGCTGCGAGGGCCAGTGATGTCATCAGATGTGCGTGTGCTTGAATCTGTTTTCACACTCGGATTTTAATATGGTGTTTTTATTCTGCTGTGGCCATTCATAAATTTCAGCATAGAGATTATTTACTCAAAAGGCGTTTGTGACCCCCAGAGAGTTACATAACGGTGTGTGTGCGAGTACTGGATGTTCCTGTTCCCTACAGTGCTATAATTGGACATTAGAGCTGTCTCGTCAAACTCACTTTTAAAGGAGAAGTGTGTCATTTCTACATCACTCACTCAAAATATTGTGGTTTTCAAACAGGTTTCCCAAATACTCCGTGTCTTTTTCATGCTCAGTCATACAGATATTCCTGTACCAGAAATCTTGCTTTTGGTTGAGCCAGTGTTGCTGTGTCAATCCGGTTAAGAAAAGTTTTTTGAAACACAATGTTTACATTGGGAAATTAACCTATACAGTTTATGAATATTTAACTTTCTCTGAAAGTCTTTTTTTTTAATGGAAAAAATGAATTGTTTGCTTTTTAAAATAGTCTTCTCATTAACACCATTATATTGTTCAAATCTGACTGATGCGTGAATGCAGAATGTGCACGAACACAAGAGGCGGGATTTATCTCATGAACCAATCAAGGCCAATCTAACCAGTCATGTACAATCATATCTCTCACGTGACTTGCCCCCATTCATTCTCCGTTACCCCACTCCAAACTTATGACACACCATATGGTTTCTGTTAGAACTCAATGGGCTCAGGGGAGGCAGGACAGATGCAGACTCCCACTGTAACTTTACCTGCTGGAATTGCTGTTGGACAATGCTTCTTTTATATGATTACCATAAAAAAAATACAATAAGCATTCTAAATATTTCTTCTTTTTTTGTACTTTTATACAACAAGAAAATTACATTTATTTAAAATAGATTAACAGTTATTTTAAATAAAAATAATATTTCAAAATATTACAGTGTTACGATATTTTGGATTAAATAACTGTACCCTTGGAGAATCTTAAGTGTCTCTTTATTTACACTCAGACACATACATGACTCAGTCAGCTATGGATACCCATCTTTCTTATTTCAGTGGTTCCCATGGTGATGAGTGTCTCCAGGTTCATCTGAGCCCCCATGATTCATTCCTTTAGTGCACTGCCAGTTTATTGGGTGTTAAAGTACATATATAAGACTGAGTTCTTGTTTTGTAAAATGGTTCAATACTTGGAATTGTGCATGTGCTGGTAGCAGCTCAGTAGAAGCATAGTATGAGTGGATAGTATGTACTGAATGTGTGTGTGTGTGTGTGTGTGTGTGTGTGTGTGTGTGTGTGTGTGTGTGTGTGTGTTCACAGGGCCTCTCCTATCATTGGGTACCTGCCGTTTGAGGTTTTAGGGACTTCGGGTTACGATTACTACCATGTGGATGACCTGGAGCTGATTGCTCAGTGTCATAAACAATGTGAGTGTTATATCTCTCGCTTCTTCTCTCTTTCTCTTTAAAAACTAGGTCAGTAAACTGTCTTGGAAATTTTGTTCTGTTTGTGTGAATCACAGAGGAGCTGAAAATGCCCCTACCAGGAAAGATGAAAGACCCTGTAAGAAGCTTTCAAATCATTTTTAGACACGACTGATCTTGTGTGTGTGTGTGTGTGTGTGTGTGTGTGTGTGTGTGTGTGTGTGTTTTGCAGTGATGCAGTTTGGGAAAGGAAAATCCTGTTACTATCGGTTTCTGACTAAAGGGCAGCAGTGGATCTGGCTACAGACACACTATTACATCACATACCACCAGTGGAACTCCAAACCAGAGTTTATCGTCTGTACACACAGTGTGGTCAGGTAAAACACACACAATCATTATTTACCCATGTA